>NW_015150934.1:1024744-1026992 GCF_000732505.1 Cyprinodon variegatus | reverse complement strand
CTGATTCTGATTTGTGCATTGATGACTGAAAGACATCTTCTGCATCCATTTACCTGTTTACTATATGTGTATTTAAAGACATTTCAATTAGTGGAAAAAATTGCAGGGGGATATAAAATAAAAAGTCTAATCAACCAAAACTTTCGTGAACCCCATGCAGTACCTCTGTAGACCCCCTAGGGGCCACGGACCCCCTGTTGAAGACCTCCGCTTTAAGAACAGAGGGACTAAAACCAGATATAATAAATCAGAATGCAAATCAGGAAGATAAGAAAAACAATTACAGCATCCAGTGAAAAGGGATTTTATTGACATTGTAAAAATGCTGTTTGTTGGTTTTTTTATACAAAAAGAACATTAGGAGATTCAAACTTAACATTTTATTATTATCTGCAATTAGGCTTTGGTCCAAGATTGGAAAATCTGCCAGAAGGGGGAGACATGCTCCGTCCTGTATACGGTAAGCCATATCCTTTTGCCTACTTTAGAAATTATAAACAGGACTATTTCAAAACTCATTACTTTGTGTGACACTATTACAGATACTGAGATAAGATGTAAAAACTTCACTGATGAGAGAGATGAGCTGAAAAGAAAACTGGAGGACTTTGGTAAATAGATGATGAAACAAATCATTAGACTTCGGATTCAGCAAAAAACAAGGATTTTATTACTTTTTACCACATTTCCAATTGATAATACAGTTGTACTTGCAAATTATCATGTAAGTGTCTTTACTTCAAAATTGTACCTTTAATACTAAAGTGTTACTTGTAATGAATTTGTTAATGTATATCCAGCATAATGTCCTTGGATATTAGGGGCAAACTCTGTGCTTTTTTTCCCTTGACTGACCAAGGAAAAAAGCTAAATAAAAATAACTATTCAATTAAATTTGATTTATAATTGATTTTTTTGGATAGCCTCTAAGGAGATTTCGCTGGCTGCAGAGAGAGCTGACCTGAAGAAAAAAGTGGACAATCTTGGTGAGCTGGACTTAAAGCAATAAAAAAATAAAACAATGGAATATATTAATTTAAGGATGTCAACATTTAATTATGACATTATGTCCATGCAAATGTTAGTTTTACAGCATAATTCCCTGACTGAAGAGAGAGACAAGTTGAAGAAGAACAACGCGGGTAAGTACTAGCATTTGCAACACTACAATCTAGTGCTTATTAAATTTTAAGAAAATCATCTATTCAGAGTAATTTTTAGGTCTTGCTCCGACATCTTTTGAGAATTTGCAGGTTTTGAGTGTAATCCTGACATTTTTATGTTGTATAAAATAAAATTAAAATATGGTTAAATGTGTTTCTAGATATTGAGTCCAGTAACAAAAACCTGACTGAAGAGAGAGGTGCGCTGAAGACGAAGCTAGATAACATTGGTAAGTGTGGCCTGTTAGATTGAACTTCTCTCAGCTGAGTTTTGAACATCTTCTTCCTTTAGAATTGCTAAGGTCTTCCCTCTTTTTGGCAGTTTCACAAGTTCATTCTCTGACTGAGGAGAGAGACAATTTGAAAAAGATAAACGTTGGTAAGTTCATGCTTTTCATGTCAGGGAAACTAAAGATAATTTGGTTTAATGTTATTCTTATTCTACATTCTTGTCTAAAACAGTTGCTACTGTAGTTTTCACTGAAATGCTCTTTTTTTATGAAATTAAATAGAAAAGATGATTATAATGTGTTTACAGAAATAGAGTCCAATAACAAAAACCTAATTGAAGAGAGAAGCTTGCTTAAGAAAAAGCTAAATGACTCGGGTAAGTGTAATCCATTATTGGAAAAAAAAAGATCGGACATATGGAAGAACTCATCAGTGCATTTTAGATTTTGATGTTCTAATTGCTCTCAGATAAGATTTGGTTTGCCCTAAAAAAAATGTCCCCATCCTGGCAGTTTCACAGGTTAATCTGCTGAACACACAGAACGATGAGTTAAAGACGACGAGCACTGGTGAGTAAATTGCTGTTTATATCTGGTTTAATCAACAACTTCTTAGTTTGTATTAGAAAATTAGATCATTAAAGAAAGTAATCATTTATCATAATTATATAACAGGTTCTGAGGCCAAATCAAGACGTCTAGCAAGGGAACTAGACGACCTGAAGAGCCAACTGAATACCTGTAGTAAGTATTACAAAAGTATAACAATGTGATTTTATTAAAAGTTTTAGGGCTTTTTAACTTTTTAAATAAATGTACTTATTAAACATTTTGACTCCAATGAAAACATGTCAC
>NW_015150934.1:1021457-1022914 GCF_000732505.1 Cyprinodon variegatus | reverse complement strand
CATTCAGATGCACTACATCTGCACTACACATGTATAATTATAACTTGTTCAATTGCAGCTTCAAAGCAAAACTCTCTGACTATTGAGAGAGACACCCTAAAGAGGGGATTTACGGGTAAGGTGGATAACTCTCTTTCATTATTGTATTACTTTAAACATTGAAATCAGTTCACATGTTGTCATTGACTTGGATAATTCACTCCTCTGGGTGAGCATGTAACAACAGTGGACAGTCGCTTCAATTGTGATGGTGACTTTGCTGCAATCCTTCACACTGAGCATGCATTTAACAACAATATAACACCTTTAATAGGAAGGAACCAGAAACCAAACCATGCCCTGTTTAAATGGCCCTCTGCCGGTAAAGGATGTGAGCAGAAAGAGCATTCACAAGAAAGAAAGAACTTAGAAAAATCTGTTTCAGGTTCTGAAGAAGTGTCCGAAAGCCTTAGAGTGGAGAAAGAAGAGCTCAACAAGAGGCTGAACACCTGCAGTGAGTTTAGAGATTAAACACAGTTTGCATCAAATATATACAATATCATTAGAAATGTCTATAAAATGAGGGGTTTTTTTCATTTAGAGAACCATTGGTTTGTGATTGAGATAATATTTTGTTTGTGGCAGATTCAGAGAAGAGCTCCCTGACAACAGAAAAAGATGAGTTGAAGGAGAAAATGAATGATTTTGGTGAGTATGACCCTCAGTCTGTGAATCATTGTCTTATAATAAATAGCAAATTGTTTTCTGATTAATTATATTGATGTCAAAGGTTAAAAAAGAAGCTTTGTTGTTCACTAGGAAGCTGACTAGTATTTGAATTCAGGGATTTCTTTCCGCGACATAACAGTCCAACCCTATAACTGAACACAGATTTATTTTCTTATAGATACACAGAGGACATTATTTTATAATCTTTTTTAAGCAAATTGTCTCACTGCTATCAGAAAAAAAGGGTTATTGTTTGATTGAAAATGATTTGTAAAAATCCATCTGCCTCAATTATAAATAATTCTGTCCCTAAAATGTGTGTGTGTGTGTGTGTGTGGGGGGGGGGGGGGGTTACGTATTGCATGAAAATAACTATGAAATAAACACATTCATATTCGAACTTTTATGTATAATATTTTAATTTTAAAGTGAACAAATTTAATGTTTATAGTTCTGTTGTATACTAATGGAAGTCTGCATTGTCATAATAGCTTCACAAGTTAACTCCCTGTCTGAAGAGAGAAACACACTGAAGAATGCAAAAACTGGTAAGTGTGATGATTTTATCAAACACTATACATGTTGAAATGATTTTATTACTTCCTAACATCTGGATTATAAGGTCAGCTAGTGGGATTTGTGTGCGAGCAGGTATTACCGATTTATTTTTTCTGCTGTAAAAGAAAGAAATTGAACAGAAGGATCCATGAGGATGAATGTGTCAGAATTAAGTCAGGTACTAAAAAAAA
>NW_015150934.1:1016468-1019007 GCF_000732505.1 Cyprinodon variegatus | reverse complement strand
TGGCTACCCTTGGAAAAATGTCCTAGAACCGCCACTGAGTAAAACCTACTCACTATATCAGCGTGGTAAAGAGCTGTTACAACTCGATTTCAGAGGCGGGACTAATAGGGTCAGCCTCATTAGGTTAAAACCAATCAGATAACAACAGATGTGACACAAAAACTCAAAGCTCTGTTTTTTTTTTTTTTGTTTTTTTCATTTTGTAGTCCGTGAACCATTTTAAGCCGTGGAAGAAACTCTCCAGTGAATGGTTTCTATCCCTTTCGCCTAAAAACCTCTAAGGATATAAGCTAAACTACCGCTGCTGAATTATGGATAATTCTGGCCC
This sequence comes from Cyprinodon variegatus, assembly GCF_000732505.1. Classification (NCBI taxonomy): domain Eukaryota; kingdom Metazoa; phylum Chordata; class Actinopteri; order Cyprinodontiformes; family Cyprinodontidae; genus Cyprinodon; species Cyprinodon variegatus. The sequence continues at coordinate 1,018,679 of NW_015150934.1, read as the reverse complement.
ACTTCTTGTGCCCTGATTGGTCCAAATTTAAATTGAGTAATTCAGTCTGGCTGGCCAGGTTAGGTAAAACCAGTCCTCTGCAAAGTGATTCCTCCATTCTACAATGATTCCTCCTCCTGAACGAGCACGAGAAGAATGTTATTATTTTGAGTTGGTTGTGTTGAGTTGTTACCTTTATAGTAACCTGCCACACTAAGCCAGCATGTGGCAACAGTGGAAAGGAATAATGTCCTTTAAGCAGAGAGAAAACCTCCGAAATTACCTGATTCTGGTCAACTTCCAACTGCAGTGAGCAAGTGGGGGTGTTCAGAAGTGAAAAAGAAAAAGGAATAATCAGATTTCAATAACTGTTCATCTGTTATTCTGGTAATTCCAGAGTTGTGCAGCTCATGCATGTTTCTCTTATATCATTTATTTTAAAACAATCCTGCCCCTTGTCAGATTATATGTGTAACCTCTATAGCTTCCACAACCCACAGGCAGGTTAAATGGCCCATGAGGGGGTCAAAAAATTATGATGTACATGATTTTTAATATCGGAATCTAAAAATAATATTTAGATTGTCTTTTCTGATACTACTGAGCTATAATAGTTGTCAGTTTCCAGTCTACGTAAAACTACATGAAAAAAAAAAAGAAAACAGGCCAGGCTAGGCCAAAATATTAAATCTTTTATGTAATCCAAATGTAATAATTGCAAATGATTGATACCTAAATTATGTTGCTTTTATAGAGAGATTAGGCTTTTGTTTTTGCACCAAAAGGTTTAAAAAAAAAACATCTGATACAATCTTAGTAAATAGATTTTTTAAATAAAATCTTTATAAAATATCAAAATGATAAAACCAATGAAATTATGTCCTATGCAGTCACAACTTCAAACATAAATCCTCCTTTTTTCTATAAATAAATGAGCGTATAGAATTTATCCTCCATCCTGAATGACACACCTGTCTGCAGTATGGTAGCTGAACAAGAGCATACATTAAATCAGAGACATTCAGAGGCTGGAAAATTGTCAAAGAACTGAATCTAAACTGAAGGAAACGAATTTATGATATGCCTAGACTCTATAACTAGTTATTTCTGATTTAATATATTAGACTTTGTGAATTTAATTTCAGCGATTGAGGCCACATCTAAAAGTCTGAAAGCAGAAAAAGACAACTTGAAAATGCAACTGGATAACTGCAGTAAGTATGGAAAATTACATTGTCTTCCTCCTACTTACTAATTTTAGAGTGACAAGTATCTCTGCCAAGGAGGTTATGTTTTAGGATGTGTGTGTTTCTGTCTGTCTGTCTTATTTTCTGTGTACAGGATAACGTGAAAAGTTTTGGACAGACTTTAATTACATTTTTATAAGAGGTATCCCTTGTGCCAAGGTACAATCCATTACATTCTGGTGATGATCCATATCATAATCTGGATACAGGAATTTTTTAAAGACTCTCTAACATTGTGAGATAGGGATATTTGCCGCAGTAAGCAGTTTCCAATAAACCAGAGGGTGGGAGCAGTGACCATTGACAGCCTCAGCATGGGACTGAAAAAGTCCAGAGGTATTTTACTGACGACAACAACAGCACAAGAAAAGGGAAAGTTGTTGGTTTGCTGGCAGGATCAGTTGAAAACTTCTGAACATATTTTATGGAATTTTATTTATCAGAGGTGCACCTCATTCCAAGGAAGAATTCATTAAAATTTGGTAATGATCCAGATCATGTGTGAGTTTTAGCTATAGGCCTAAGTCACCATATGGGGCAAAAAAATGCTGCTTGGCAGAGTTCTGCACTCTCAGAGTGGTTTTCCAGTTATTTTTGCATTCATGGTTTTGATTTTAAAGGTAATTACAGATGTTTTGTGAGGTATCCTATAACAATATAATTTAGTGAAATCCTTTAATTTTATTTTATTTTATTTACAATATAATTACATTTTTTGTGAAGCAGCTTGGAACCCTGCTTTAAGATAATAACTTTATGCTTCTACCTAGTCAGCTGGCATTGGTGGTTTATTATTGTTAATTCAGCTGCTGAACAGTGAATAAAGACCTCATCTCTCTGATAGTCCTACGGTATTGTTTATTCAATCTAAGCAAATATCAAGGACGTAAAAAAATATATATATTTGTCTGACATCACGTCTAAACCAAGGTTTAAGTACTTTTTATGTTTTTATTGGTTTTTATCTTTATTTAGTTTTGGTATA
>NW_015150934.1:1012389-1013679 GCF_000732505.1 Cyprinodon variegatus | reverse complement strand
AGCAGCACAAATGCGCTGAAAACCTCAGAATCTGCTGCTTTAATGTGGTTCAGGGACAAAAGGCAAAAAGTGAAAACAGCAACTGAAAACTAGACCTTATGCATTATGACAAAAGCACTAACAAACACTAAGCAAATTATCTCTTAAAATTGATTTAGTTGCAATTTGTTTTGTAAACTCTCATTATTTATTTTGCCAGGTGTAATTTTTATTTTACCAGAGGTGAAAACAAATGCATTTGCTCCTGTACTTTTGGGCTGATTTTGTCTATTTAACCTGGATTGCATGCTCATTTATTCTTCTTCACACCTTGTGCAAATAATGAAGAAGCTTTTTAGCACATCTTCAACTAATATTAAGTTCTTATATTTCCTTTTTCAAATAAGCTCAACCAGGGTGGATAATTTTCAGACAAAGTGCATACTACATGTCGTCTACAACAAAGACCTGGCAGGAAAGTAGAGATCACTGTCGTTCACTAGGTACAGACCTGATGATCATCAACAGCAAAGAAGAGCAGGTGTGTGATCGCATCAACATATATCCCTTTTTGACAGATATTTAACAGCTGTAATGAGAATTAGAGGTATGATAGTAGATATAAGCAGATGTTATTGAGACAAATCATTTAATAACAGGATTCAATTTGTTGGTTGATGTAAGTTTCAATCTATGTTTTTTTAGGTTTTTGCAAACGGTTTTAAGAAGTATATGTGGATCGGGCTGACTGACTCAGAGGGAGAGGGAAGATGGAAATGGGTGGATGGGACTCCAATGAACACAAAGTAAGAATAATTTAGACAAAGTTTAAACAAATCTTTCAACTTATCTGCACTTTTTTTACAAGTTTTCTCTAAATGAATTCTGGATATTTTCTTTCTATTTCAGCTACTGGAGTGAAAATGAGCCAAATGGAAAAACAGAGGAAAACTGTGCTGATATAAAGAGTTTTGAAATTGAAAGAAGCTGGAATGACGAAAGTTGTTCTCATAAGCTTAACTGGATTTGTGAAATGAAGCTAAATCCATAAGAATTGTAACAATCAGAAATCTTTCAGCATTTTGTAGATATAACATGAAAGCTTAGCTTTAATTTAGGTCAAACTTCATGCCAAATAAAACTCCATACATTATATATCTTTAGACAACCTCATGAATGCATGATACTTTAACACATCTGTCCTCCTATTCAGGTCAGATTTATAGTTTAAAAAAAAACATTAGGCATTAGGTGTTAAAGATTTTAAGATACTTAAAATGAGCAACTAGGTGACTGAAAAAAAAAAAAAAA
>NW_015150934.1:1008067-1010743 GCF_000732505.1 Cyprinodon variegatus | reverse complement strand
AAAAATATCAGAAAAATCTACTTGAGTACAGTAACGAAGTATTTGTACTTCGTTACTTCCCATCTCTGCCTGAAAGTGCACACTTCTTATTCGTGACAAGAGGAATTGTTTTTCCCTTCAATGTTCTTCGATGGGCTCTGCATGAACCATGGTTATGTTTAATTTAAAAATCTTTGGTGAACCCTATTTTGCAATGTATTTAGTAAAGTGGCTGTTTAGGTAGATAGATGGAGGTAAATTGAGCTGTTTGGGACGTAATCTGCTTCGAATCTGACTGCGGCTCCTTCACTGTTGGGGAGGAGTGGGATGGGGATGGGAATGTCAATCAGCAGGTATAGACAACTCTCTTATGTTTTATAATTTGTTTTTGCTTTTAAAGGAAAAGTCCAGTCATATTCAGAAATAGAACTTCTGAAAGTACTTTAAATATGAAATCATTACATACTGTTCAATAGCTGATAAGGATTTTTTTTTTATTAGGAGTAATTTCATTTTAATGTGCTTTACCAGAGGAGTCCATGTTTGTCAAAAAACACGACTGCCACCTACCGGTTTGTGACATCACGTTGAGGAATCGGCTGTTGAGCAAGTTCCAATGCTGTATCTGGTGTTTGTCACAATGCGCTATTATCCAAGTCCTCTTTAAAACATTCTTGTTCGAAATTTTAGCTACATATTACATGCTTTTTCTCTGGCCAGAACTTCAGTGGGAAATCCTCCCTCTTCAAGTTGGCAATCCAACGAGGATCATGAATTGGAAAGGTTAAATAAATACTTTTTTTTTTTCACTTTTACCCGATGTTTTACAACAGCCAATTGCCATGCACCTGAACAGTGTCAGTTTAACTATAGCTCTCACGAATTTCAATGGTGAATTCCTCTGGAAATCTGAATTAATTGTTGTTGATTGCAGGTTTGTGTAACAGTTCTAATTGATTTTGCCACCTTTAATAAGACCTTCCTCAAATCTGACTGTGTCATCTGAAAAAGAAAAGAAAGTCCATAAAATGTTTCTCTGTTGATCATTTAAAAGCTCTATTGAAACATTAACATCCTTTTTGTTTGTTTATGTGTGTTTCACTGCTCTGTACCATAGAAATTGTGATTAGACTTTAGAAATCAGTAATCAGTCAAAATAAATGACATTCTATCATCTGTTATTTCTCATTTTTATTTGGATAATCTCAATTCTTCTGTTTCTGATGTGGTCAACATTGTAGATTTTAAGGGTGTAAATGGAGCCAAGTTGGTTTTATGATGACTATTGTTTTCATATTCATCCAATCTTGTTACTTTGTTCTAGTGAGTCACCTAAAATGTTTTTGATTAATGTTTCTCTTTTTATTTATTTTTTTTCTTTGTCTTACTTATGTGTTTCTCAGAAGATGCTTGACAGTTCAGTATACTTCAAAAGTAAAAAAATCCTTCAAGGTAGATGTCACGTGGTGTATAATTGAGGAAGCAGTATTTAAACCCAAGACTAAAGCTCCTCAGATAAAGTATGAAACATTTTAATCACAAATTCAGTTATTTTATTTTTTTATCTTTTTCTAAGTGGTTTTATTGTGGTGAATAGGCAAACCTCAAACTCAGTCATTTCCAATAATCCAATATTCTCTATATCTCTTTATTGTCTGTCTGCAAAATGAAAGTTTTACAAACTTATGTAATTTGTTTTAACAGTAGACATAACATTCCTTAAACCTTGCTTTTCCTTGGGCAATAAATGTTGTCGCTGTTAAAGCTAATATTTAATCACCTGTAATTGTAATCAATCATCATTAACTATTTGATTGGTAAAAATGCCACTCTTTATAATGTCAGTTATAGTCAAAGTAATTCAGATGATTGAGATTTTTAACATATTTAGCAACTAATTAACTGGGTAAAAAAAAATAACTGTGACTTCATGTTAAGCAATGAAATATACACGTCTTCCATTGGTTCAGACACTACTTCTGCTATTCAAATCTTACAAGAAGTTATATAAAGTGTTATGAGATGAACTGAAGTATATATATATAACTATCAGTTGTGTGCGGGGCAATTTGAAGAGAAGCTAAGACAAATAAAGCTGAAGTGCAAATTCAACCTGGAAGAGTCTAATCAGCCTCACTTGTATCACCTGTGTTGTGCCACACTCAAAGTTCCAATCAATCAGCATCAAGACTGCACCCACTCTGAAGTTATTCCTTATCCAGGATCATCTTCATAACTCCACATCCAGTGTTTCTCCTGCATACCAGATAAACCTTCACCCACCTCTGCCGCATCGCCTCTGTCACTCTCAGGCTATTCTATATCTCATTGATCCTCTGGCCTATTCCACCACCAGTGTCCACGCCCTGGGCAGGAAGGCTACTCTAATACTTTTACTTTAACAGAGCTCATGTTAATTTGCAGCATCCAGTCATCTGCCGTGCCCCAAAGAACTTCAATCTGAGAAACTCACACAAAGAGAAAAGACAATTAGGAAAAATGTATTGATACATTTACTTTGTCTTTGGCGCTCAGAAGGAAACATATTTGTATGCTGAGCTTTATGGGAAGATCCAGTGGATTGTATTAGCTGATACTAGAGCTTCCCTCAGGGACCAGGAAAATGGAAGTCCAGTAAGCAAACACAGGTTGAGAGAACCTGTCCATGATGAGCAAGCATGGAGTGACAGTGGAGAG
>NW_015150934.1:999241-1003089 GCF_000732505.1 Cyprinodon variegatus | reverse complement strand
TAGCATCTTATTTCTTCAATGTTTCATATGCACACACATTAATTTTATAATTGTCATTCAATAACCCTAACAATTGCGTTAGCTGATACTTGAGCTTCACTCAGGGACCTGGAAGATGGAAGTCCAGCTGGATAACACAGGTTGAGAGAACCTGTCCATGATGAGCAAGCATGGAGCGACAGTGGAGAGGAGAAACTCCCCGTTGGGAAGAAACATCTGGCAGAACCAGGCTCAACATGACGGCCTTCTGCTGGACCAGTTAAAATGGGGCAGGGAATGCAGTAAGAGTCCGAGAGGAATGACACTCTGATGACGCTTTAGCTACGATGGTGGAGGAGGGGCTGGAGGTGGGTTGAAACGGTGTCATCTGTATGAAGTCACAGCGCATCCGATGCCTGCGCACAGGAGAGGACAGGTGCGTAACGGAAGCCTTTTAAGATGAACTTTTGAAGCCGATAGGCTTTCATGGAAGTGTGGTTCAAAGCTGTTTGGCTGTGCCGCAGGTCGATGTAGGAAGGCAATGAGTTTCTTCAGTTGATCTTCCGCCTAGGCTCCATTTCTTTTGATCATCTCAAAAAAAAAATTCTAATTACAACTTTTCTTTGTGTGAGTCTCTCCAGATTGAAATATGACATCAGTAGTATACATTTCAGAACAGTACAAACACACAAAAAAGTAAAATAATGACAATACTCTCAACCAATAATCCTTCTTATCCAGTCAGTTTTAGATGATGAAAAACATAAAATGTTTTTGCTGCCTAAAAACATCATTGCAACTTCAGCTAAAAATGGTGCATTAAGGGGTAGCTCCTGTGAAGACAAAATCAACCCTGCAAAACAAGGTGATTATATTGTTTGTGTTCTTATTTTATTGTTAATACATAAAAGGATTATTGATAGGGCTGCACTGTGGTGCGGTTTGTAGTGCTGTTGCCTTACCCTGGGTTCGATATCCGACCCAGGCCTTTTCTGCATGGAGTAAACAGGTGCACTGCAAGAAAATAATTTCCGGCAAGGGATTAATAAAATATTTCTGATTCTGATTTGAATGTTCTCTCTGCGCATGGTTGGGTTCTCTTCGGGTACTCCAGCTTCCTCCCACACTGCAAAAACATGACTGTTAGGTTAATTGTCTTCTCTAATTTTTTTCTTAGGTATAAAAGTGGGATGGTTGTGTGCATTGTTGCCCTTCAGCAGACTGGTGACTGGTACAGGGTGGACACTGCCTTTCACTCATAGACTGCTGGAGATAGGCACCAGCTCCTATGGGACCCTGAGGGATGAAGCAAGAGAACATGGAGCTAACTTGTTCAAACCTCAGAATGTGCAAGACCCTTGAGACTAAATAACATTTTCATATTTTTCCCAAAACCCAAAAAGTCAGCCATGGTAACAATCAAGAGGTGGAAACATTATTCAAACCTAAACATACCAGGGTGTTTATTTTCTAATTAGTTGTGGTTACCATGGAAAAATAAGTAAGACTTTCTACATTGATAGAAAATTGGCTAGAATGTGACAGAATGTAAAAGGTTGATGTAAGGCATTTCAAGTTTACTACATGTTGGTGGATTCTATTTGAAAATGGTGAACTTTCCACAATGGTGAAATTAGGGGTAAAAAAAGTTCAGCATCAAGTTTCTCTTTCAACAGGAAATCAAGAGATTGGGCACAAGCAAAATACTTGATGTCCAGGCAAAAATTTCTAATTCCTAGTTTCATTATTGGCTCATATTGATTGCTTTTGAAATCAAATGATGTGCATATAATAAAGAAAAAAAATGAGGAAGATCTCCCATCCTTCAGCTTGGTCAGCAACGAGGTGTTTAAGTAAGGTTGGTTCAAAGTGAAATATAAAAGGAGCAGTCTTTTTAAAGACCAGATCGGTTTGAGGTTAAACGTTACTGCAGCTAGGTCAGAGCATCCCTCCTAAAACATGCAGTCGGTTTTCAATGATGAAGAACATGAAATGTCTTCACTACATAAAAGCGTCATTGCTGCTTCAGCTAGAAATGGCGCATTTAGGAGCAGTGGAAACAAAGCCCCCCCTACAAGACAAGGTGATTATACTGTTTTTGTTCTATTATGGTTAAAATCTTACTTTCCAGGTTGTTTAAATTAGATCTCAGTGCTTAGATTCATGTGGTTTAATATATATATGTTAAACTAATCTAGTTAAAATATTGCATTGTTCTTTAGTCTTTGATTGTCACACATTTTCATCTTGATTTAATTTCGATTGCATAATTTTATTCTTACACATTCAGAGGTATCCTTCAACAATGGAAAGGTTTCCTACAAACTTCAGTGTATAATATTAGAGATGCTCTAAGAAACATTCAAATATTCTCTTAACATGAGCTTTACACTAGTTTACATCCTTTAATCTATTTGTTCTTGGTCTGTATCAAATATATTATTAGGAAAACTGGATTTTCCATTTTTGTATCAGTCCCTAAACTTTTAAGGGACCAACAGTAATGGGACAATTGACTGCTCAGCTGTTCCATGGTAATGTGTGTTATCATCCCATTTTCAAGGAGCAGATAAAAGGTCTAGAGTTCATTTTGAGTGAGCTGTTTGCATTAGTAATATGTTGCTGTCATTTCTCAAAATGAGATCCAAAGAGCTGTCCCTACCAAAGAAGCAAGCCATCATTAGGCTGAACAATCAAAAAAGAGGCAGAGATAGTGAAAGCTTTAGGTGTGGCCATATCAGCTGTTTGGAGCATTCTCAAAAAGAAAGAGTGCAGGTGAGCTCAGAAGCACCAAAAGACCTGGATGACCAACAGTGGTGAGAGATCTTTCCTTGATGAAGAACTGTGTCTACATCCCAATATTTACGGACCTGACTATATATTCAATAGTTTGTTTTAATCTAAAAGCCCAAAAATTTGGTCTCCCTTCTATTTTCAATCCCAGGGAATTAGTCCTTATGCTTTTCACATTACTCTGATATGTCAATTGGCATTAATTTATTTCTGCCACAGAAAAAACACACTTTTAATACTTGTTTAAATATATATATATATATATAAGGGGGAAAGCTCTGATGATTAGTAGGCTATTCCACTAAAGTATGTTTCTTACAGAACAGTAGTAAAAAGGCTTAAAATTAATACTTACAATGCCTATAATGTAAAAAGGTTCCAGTGAAAAATATAAAACTTTGTATTCTGGTAGATGCAGGTTTTACTATTAAGTAAATAGATACCAGGAAGCTGGAAATCCCAGAGTGCCCAGAGATTTCAAGGCAGCCATAACTGGGGAGACCCAGTGCTACTGCCTGGTTTACTTAGTTAGCCTAGCAGTCAGACCACCCAGTCAGAGGAGCTTTGCCAACACATAAAAGCATATTTATAAGTAAGATCATAACGTTAATAACTGACGACTCAGACAGGGTTTTTAGGTGAACAAATAATTAACAGGAAGTTACCAAATGACTGGTCAACATTATTGCAGCAGTTAGAGGGATGTCCAACTACCCTCTCTGTCTGATGCAGCAGCACAGCACATTGTTGATAAATGACCACACAGAGAGTGTTTATTAGGGATGTGGTAAAAACCACATCTACCAGAGTAAAAAATCTAATACTTGAAAGCATCTTTAAACTTCTTTTTGTGAAAATTTAAGCAAAAACATCTGTTCAATTACCTGCCTCAAGCTGATAGCACTGTTGGTGGAAAAAAGAACTGCAGGATACTGGGGCTGTACAAAACCCTGGGCCCTTCAAAAAGCCCAAGTAAGGTTTAAAAGTTCTGGGTCTGAGAAAAGACCAAATCCCTTGCAAACATGTGTTCAAAACTGCGCCAGGTTTCCCAAAAGCCTTAAGCCAATGGAAAAAGG
>NW_015150934.1:996713-998559 GCF_000732505.1 Cyprinodon variegatus | reverse complement strand
GACGTCGTGGAAGACATTTTGTCTCGTAACGCTCGCCGTACTGTTGGGGGGGAGAAGCGGTGGGGGGGAGATGTTCATGTTGCTGCAGTCTGCAGTCTGACCGCTAGATGTCGCTAAAAGTTACACACTGTAGCTTTAAGAAAAAAACATTATTGTGTTTGTGCTTTGTTTTGCATACAGCAGTGAAACTGTACAGACTGGTTGCAGGTATCATTGGACTCATATGTGCACTACAGGCTGTTCTGAATGTCTCCCTTTGTCTGGTTCTCTGTGAGTAACACTAATTCTCTGGTGTCAAAATAATCTCACCAATTAACTGTACACCTGATGTTATAATTGTCTGAATGTTGCTGAATCCATTGCATCAAAGAACCAACAAAAAGAAATTCATAATCACTGCTATGAAAAATGTACACATCACATATTAATTCGGCATGTACATTTCTACACTGGAATGAAAATGGAGTACTTCAAACGCTCAAGACAACACCAATCAACAGAATTACTCCATGAAAAATGTTCATACGATGTATATATACTAAATAATAAACAAGTCAAAATGAATAAATTACAAATATTCTTCTTAGACCTAAAAGCTGGAAACAAAACACTGACTGAAGAGATAGATGGACTGAGGACCCGCCTTGGTAAGTAGGTCTATGCTGCTGTTTCTTGATTGTACTGCTAATTAAGTTCTGATCATGGTCATGAAATTAAAAGAAAAAGTGTTCTGTAGAGCAAGGAGAAATGAACTAAAATCCCAGGTCTCATCATGCATACTCCCATATAAGCTACTGGGTATTTCTGAATGTAAAATATGTTTGGTCCTTACCGAACAGTTTCTGAGTTGGTTTTATCAAAAATGAACACATGACTTAAAGGTATATGGAGAGAATTAAATTCAATTCAATTCAGTTTATTTCTATAGCGCCAGTTTAGAATACATTTAGAATTGGATACCTATTATTAGTATACTAGAATTGGATACCTATTTTCTACTTTTACTTGAGTAAAAAATTTTAACATTATATCTTGCACTAATAAAAGGAAACAGGGCCATTTATTTGTCTGGAAGAATTTTTTTACTTTAAGTTGGAGGTATATTTCTATAAGGCATGTTATTTTAATTAGCTTGTTGGGGATCCTTTCCTCTTTTTGGTGAAAAACTTGTTTGCATTCTTTCAAACATCTAAAAAAAAAAATTTAAAACTTTCTGGAGAGGTGGAAAACACACTATAAATAAGTATGTTTCTGCAAAAATAAAGAGTACTTAAGTAATTTTGTGGCATTTGGGTTATGTCACAAAATTTGGTACACTGCAAGAAATACATTTCAGATGAATATGCTTCACCTATGTGTTTTATGGAGGAAAAAAAATCTAGAAAGAATTTGGAATATTGAAGGAATAACTTAGATTTTTTTTTTTTTTAGACACCTGTCTTTTTATGCAGCTTACATATAAAAGCAGACATCCTAAACTACATTTAGGTAATAAGGAAGGCCTTAAAAAAAATCTTTTGTACATTTTTTAATTACTCATGAGCTGTTGTGTAGGAAACTTAAATGCAAGCAGGAGGAGGAAAAAAAAGTTGCTACATGAAACAGCAATAAATCCTCCAGCAAGCCATACCAGAACCAACATCATACATTTAATAATCTGTATGGCATTAGAGTAAAAACAAACTTTAGAGTTAGGAGACTTTAAAATATATCCTCAGAGGATGTGAAAGTACAAAGCAAGTTATGTTAACTGTTGCCTAAGGTCATGAATGTGGGAAGAAGAGAAAGAAAAGTAACATGTTCAGCAAATTCTAAAACTGGCTTAAATTGAAAAAAAAAAAAAAAA
>NW_015150934.1:992541-993031 GCF_000732505.1 Cyprinodon variegatus | reverse complement strand
CAAACGTATTGCATGAAAATAACTATGAAATAAACACATTCATATTCAAAATTTATGTAAAATATTTTAATTTTAAAGTGAACAAATTTAATGTTTATAGTTCTGTTGTATACTAATGGAAGTCTGCATTGTCATAATAGCTTCACAAGTTAACTCCCTGTCTGAAGAGAGAAACACACTGAAGAATGCAAAAACTGGTAAGTGTGATGATTTAATCAAACACTATACATGTTGAAATGATTTTATTAGTTCCTAACATCTGGATTATAAGGTCAGTTAGTGGGATTTGTGTGCGAGCAGGTATTACCGATTTATTTTTTCTGCTGTAAAAGAAAGAAAGTGAACAGAAGGATCCATGAGGATGAATGTGTCAGAATTAAGTCAGGTACTAAAAAAAATCAAAAAATCGTTATGGTTTGTTTATTTCAGCTATTGAGGCCAAATCCAAAAGTCTCACAGCAGAACGAGACAACCTGAAGGGACAACTAAA
>NW_015150934.1:967691-987491 GCF_000732505.1 Cyprinodon variegatus | reverse complement strand
ACCTGCAGTAAGTATGGAAACTAAACTCTAACAGGTTTATTGGTTCTGCAGCAGCAGGAACTAATATGATTCCAAACTGTGAATTTTAAACAAACAATAATATAAACTGATATTGATATAATATATAACAGTAAAGATCAATTTTGTAGTTTCTAATGTCTTACTTTGACAACGAAAAGTTATTTAAGGGATTATTTCTACTGGCTATAATTATTTTCCCTCCGCTTGTAATGTCATCTTTTGTAATTAAAGGTAATCTGATTCACTTACAGCTTCACAGCTAAATTCTTTGACCAATGAGAGAGACACACTGAAGAGGAAAAACACAGGTACCATAGTTTTATATTATTTACATTTTTGTTCACCGACTCTTGGTTGTAAGCCTTTAAACAGTATGTTAATAAAAGGAAACTGGTAAGAAGGAAATCTTTTTTTGTCATTGCTTAAACCTCAGAGCTCAAATTAATCCTGATACAGCTTAAACCGATTTAAAGAAAAAAATTAAATGTATTGTATGATGTTCCTGTTCTTTTTAAGCTATCGAGGTCACATCCAGGAGTCTGACAACAGAACGAGACGACCTGAAGAGACAACTGAATACCTGCAGTAAGTATGGATGTAACCTTTATAAAACTATAATTTTAATGGAAAAATTAGAGTAGAATTTAATAGAAAAACAAAAGGTGACCCTATATGACAGGAAAACTAGGTTTAAAATTTTATATGGCATTACCAAGTACATTTGAGGGCAGTTTTGTCTGAGACTGTGATTTTAGCTTGCTTTTAATGCTGCTAATCATTTTCCTGTGGATGTGAAGAGAGAAAAAGTATAAGTTTCCTTTTCTTACAGCTTTACAGCAAAATTCTCTGGCTAATGAGAGAGACGGGCTAAAGAGGACAAAAACTGGTGAGATGGAAATGACACTGCTCTCATTTTCAGTTTGATCCAAATCAAATCTGTTTATGGATGTACAATTGATTATTAAGGGAATTTATCTTAATTAACTTCCCAAACCAGCCAGATCTAATTAATATTGTATAAGATACTGTATGATTGGTTTGCTTCAGTTTCACATAGAGATTCAAAGTAATTAATTTGTCTTACATGTAAAATAATGCAGTGGAATTCCTACTATTACACTAGCTAAAAAAAAAATAAAATAAATAAATCCAGTTTAAGTAGAACCTGGAGAGGATCTAGAGGGATGTCAGGGGGGTAATCGCCACCCCTAGCCAATCATAGGTTCCCCCTGTGGGCACCCCACAAGGTGATTTGTTGTTGCCCCTGAGATTTAATTCAATACCACTGGAACCAGCAGTACTCCTCTAAACCTGGTGGTAGCAGCATTGTCACTGTCATGTAGAATTTCCTACTTTTACATTTTAATGTTGGTATATTTACCAAAAACTGAATACAAACATGCAGCAAAAATCATTCACAACAATAAAGTACAAGCAGAGATAACTTATACAAAATGTTTGCTCTTTTATAAATTAGTTTTTAGGTTTTAAATGGGAGAATTTGTCTCGGCAGTCACCTAGGAGTCTTCCATGTAATTAAATATAAAAAAGATTGCTCCACCTATTTAATGTATACATTATGTAGAACCATAAATTCGTTTAAATGGAACTAATGTACAAATATGTGCATAGCTTTATCAGCAAGGACCCCAATGAAAATCTGGTCTGTCTCCAGTGATTTATTTGGAAAATATAGATGTTGTGTGCATTCATTTTCCTGCTGGTTTATTTTGATCAGAATAGATTGACCATAAGATGTTTTTGCCCCCTATCAGTTTTCAGTCACCTCTCAGTGCAAATTGGCCCCTCCTGACCACCCTTATGAAAAATTTCTTGAACTGCCACTGGCCAGGCACCATGCTAATGTGGACCTTGGCTACCCTTGGAAAAATGTCCTAGAACCGCCACTGAGTAAAACCTACTCACTATACCAGCGTGGTAAAGAGCTGTTACAACTCGATTTCAGAGGCGGGACTAATAGGGTCAGCCTCATTAGGTTAAAACCAATCAGATAACAACAGATGTGACACAAAAACTCAAAGCTCTGTTTTTTTTTTTTTTTTTTTTTTCGTTTTGTAGTCCGTGAACCATTTTAAGCCGTGGAAGAAACTCTCCAGTGAATGGTTTCTATCCCTTTTGCCTAAAAACCTCTGAGGATATAAGCTAAACTACCGCTGCTGCATTATGGATAATTCTGGCCCACTTCTTGTGCCCTGATTGGTCCAAATTTAAATTGAGTAATTCAGTCTGGCTGGCCAGGTTAGGTAAAACCAGTCCTCTGCAAAGTGATTCCTCCATTCTACAGTGATTCCTCCTCCTGAACGAGCACGAGAAGAATGTTATTATTTTGAGTTAGTTGTGCTGAGTCGTTACCTTTATAGTAACCTGCCATACTAAGCCAGCATGTGGCAACAGTGGAAAGGAATAATGTCCTTTAAGCAGAGAGGAACCCTCCGAAATTACCTGATTCTGGTCAGCTTCCAACTGCAGTGAGCAAGTGGGGGTGTTCAGAAGTGAAAAAGAAAAAGGAATAATCAGATTTCAGTAACTGTTCATCTGTTATTCTGGTAATTCCAGAGTTGTGCAGCTCATGCATGTTTCTCTTATATCATTTATTTTAAAACAATCCTGCCCCCTGTCGGATTATATGTGTAACCTCTATAGCTTCCACAACCCACAGGCAGGTTAAATGGCCCATGAGGGGGTCAAAAAATTATGATGTACATTAACATCTGAATGTAAAAATAATATTTAGATTGTCTTTTCTGATACTACTGAGCTATAATAGTTGTCAGTTTCCATACCTTTAGCCGTCTACGTAAAACTGCATGAAAAAAAAAAGAAAACAGGCCAGGCTAGGCCAAAATATTAAATCTTTTATGTAATCCAAGTGTAATAATTGCAAATGATTGATACCTAAATTAAGTTGCTTTTATAGAGAGATTAGGCTTTTGTTTTTGCACCAAAAGGTTTAAAAAAAAAACATCTGATACAACTTAGTATATATTTTACAAGCTTTTTTTTATAAAATCTTTATAAAATATAAAAATGATAAAACCAATGAAATTATGTCCTATGCAGTCACAACTTCAAACATAAATCCTCCTTTTTTCTATAAATAAATGAGCGTATAGAATTTATCCTCCATCCTGAATGAAACACCTGTCTGCAGTATGGTAGCTGAACAAGAGCATACATGAAATCAGAGACATTCAGAGGCTGTAAAATTGTCAAAGAACTGATTCTAAACTGAAGAAAACGAATTTATGATATGCCTAGAATCTTTATTTAGTTATTTCTGATTTAATATATTAGACTTTGTGAATTTAATTTCAGCAATTGAGGCCACATCTACAAGTCTGAAAGCAGAAAGAGACAACTTGAAAATGCAACTGGATAACTGCAGTAAGTATGGAAAATTACATTGTCTTCCTCCTACAGTACTTACTAATTTTAGAGTGACAAGTATTTTGTTTTTCATGTAGAGTATCAATTTAAATGTGGATTTATTTACTCTTTATTTACACTTTACTACCTCTTAAAAGTCAGAAAAAGATTCATTATAGTGCTGATATTACTAAATTACACAAAATTTAAAGGTAATTTAATTTTTTTTTGCAGCTTCACGGCAAACTTCTCTGACAAATGAAAGAGAGACATTGAAGAAAAGCAAAACTGGTAAAATAAAAAATAATATCTCCATCAATTACAGCACAATCTAATGTGGTTCAGCTTCATTTTTTTCATTTTATTGAACAATATTGCCATCTCAGATTACCTAAAAAACAGTTCCACTTTATTAACAGATATTTGTTCTCTTAATCGTGCAGATTTATAACTGCTTGCGTTTCATGCTGTCTAAAAGTGATGTCTGTAAGTTATGTTAAAATATTATGTTAAAGCATTATGTTAAGAACCCATAATTTAGCCTGGTTAGCTAGTGGGACTCCGGAGTCAGCTGAGAGGTACCGGCAGGCCAAGAGTGCTGCAGCTCGTGTGGTCGTAGAGGCAAAAACTCTGGGAGGAGTTCGGAGAGGCCATGGAGGAGGAGTATCGGTCGGCCTTGACAACATTCTGCTAAACTGTCCGCCGCCTAAGGAGGGGGAAGCAGTGCTTCACCAACACTGTTTACAGTGCAGATGGGGAGATGCTGACCTCCACTGGGGATGTTGTCGGGCGGTGGAAGAGGTACTTCGAGGATCTCCTCAATCTCATCGTCACGTCTTCCGAGGAGGAAGCAGAGGCTGGGGACTTAGAGGCAGACTCGCCCATCAGCCAGGCTGAAGTCACTGAGGTAGTTAGAAAGCTTTTCAGTGGCAGGCACCCACGAGTGGATGAGATTCGTCCTGAGTACCTTAAGTCTCTGGATGTTGTAGGACCGTCTTGGCTGACACGTCTTTGCAGCATTGCGTGGTGGTCGGGGAAAGTACCCCTGTATTGGCTGACTGGGCTGGTGGTCCCGCTCTTACAAAGGGGGATTGGAGGGTGTGCTCCAATTACAGATGGATCTCACTCCTCAGCCTCCCCGGTAAGGTCTACTCCTGGGTGCTGGAGAGGAGCATCCGGTCAGTAGTCGAAACTCGGATCCAGGAGGAACAATGCATTTTTTTCCCTGTCGCGGCACACTGGACCAGCTCTGTACCCTTCATCGGGTGCCCAAGGGTTCGTGGGATTTCACCCAACTAGTCCACATGTGTTTTGTTGACCTGGAGAAGGTGTTTGGCCGTGTGCCTCGTGGAGCCCTGTGGGGGGTGCTCCAGTAGCATGGGGTGTGGGGCCCTCTGGTAAGGGCTGTCAACTCTCTGTACGACCGCAGCAGGAGCTTGGTTCGCATTGCCGGCAGTAAGTCAGACCATGCATGTTGGTCTCCGCTGGGGCTGCCCTTTGTCACCGGTTCTGTTCATTACATTTAAGGACAGAATTTCTAGGCACAGCAAGGGACCAGAGGATGTCCGGTTTAGGAACCTCAGGACATCATCTCTGCTGTTAGCAGATGATTTTTTCCTGTTGGCCTCATCAAACCAGGATCTTCGGCATTCCCGGAGTTGGTTTGTTGAAGCGGCCGGGATGAGGATCAGCACCTCCAAATGCTAGGCCATGGTTCTCTACCTGAGAAAGGTGGATTCCCGTCTTCTGGTTGGTGGAGAGTCCTTGTCTCAAGTGGAAGGAGTTCAAGTATCTCTGGGTCTTGTTCACGAGTGAGAGACGGATGGAGTGTGAGATCGATAGACGGATCGGCGCAGCATCGACAGTGATGCGGTCGCTGTATCAGACTGTTGTGATGAAGAGAGAGCTTAGTCTATCTGGGTTGATCTAGGTTCTACTCTCACCTAAAGTCATGAGTCATGAGTCATGGGTAATGACCGAAAGAACAAGATCGAAAATACTAGCGAAGTGAGTTTCCTTCGCAGGGCGACTGGGCAACCTTCGAGATCGGGTGAGGAGTTCAGTTACACGGGTGGAGTTCGAAGTAAAGTCGTTGCTTCTCCACGTCGACAGGAGCCAGCTGAGGTGGCTCTGGCATCTATTCTGGATGCCTTCTGGTCGCCTCCCTCGGGAGATGTTCCAGGCATTTCCCACTGGGAGGAGGCCTCGTGGAAGGCCCAGGGCACGCTGGAGGGACTATGTCTCTGAGCTGCCCTGGTGTCGCCTTGGTGTCCCCCCAGAGCAGGTGGAGGAGGTGTGTGTGGATCGGGAAGTCTGGGCATCTCCTTTTAGACTGCTGCCTCCAGGACCCAGCTCCGGATAAAGCAGAAGAAAATGGATGGATGGGAAAATTATGCAGAATATTCTACTGTATGCATACTTACAAGATCACAAATACTCCTTTATCTATATAAATAATAATGGACAGATACAAAGTCAGATATCCATAGAATTAAGCAGAAGAGACTTCTGATATTACTGTATTGATTTATTATAAACTGTAAAAAGTTCAATTGAAAAAGAATAATTAATGTAATCTTAATAAAAATTTTAGCCATTGAGGCAACATCCAGAAGCCTCACAACAGAACGAGACAACCTGCAGAGGGAACTGAGAAGCTGCAGTAAGTATGGATTGAAACTTCGTACAATTGTAGTTTGTAATGGTTATGTAGGAACAGAAAGATGATGTATTGAAGTATAGCAACAATATAAGTTTAATATGATAATATAAATTATTCTAATTATGGCATGTTTTCTTACCTTGAAAGAAATGTTTTAATCTGCTTTTTAAGAAAGACAAAAAACTGATAAACTTTGTGTGACCCTGAATAGAAAATACATTAAATTATTTTCTGTCTTTACAGATTTGCAGAAGAATTCATTGACTCAAGAGAGAGACGGGTTAAAGAGATCAAATACTGGTAATATAGAGCAAATGTTTAAAACAATACCTGATAAATTCAATACATTACTCTCTGCCTCCAGAGCTTTGGGGAAGAAACTCCCCAAAGTCAAGAATAGTTTATTTTTTCAGTTGGTGAAATAAAAAATAAAGCGACTGGTAAATTATCATCTATAATTTATTGTAAAATCCACTGTGGAATCTTGTGTTTCAGCGATTGAAGCCCAATCCAGAAGTCTATCTCTGGAAAAAAATCAGCTCACCAGGACTCTATCTACCTGCAGTAAGTTGGAAAACTATAGATTCTAAAACACTACAGGAATAACTGTAGTGTTCTATAGTGGGTGAATGTTTTTACTTAATGTCATTATTCTTTGCAATAAAATGTACTGATGTTTAACCTGCTGTGACAGCTTCAGAGAAGAACGCCTTGACTAAAGAGAAAGATGAGCAGGCGATGAAATTTAATGATTTTGGTGAGTTTTGAATTTTATTTGGTAGAACGTTTCAATAGATTTATTTATACACAAAACAAATTTGAGTTATTCAAACTGTGGGAAGAAAGACTAAATCATTTTTTTAATCTTTTTTATTTTATTTTGTTCCATCTTGTGTAATATGGCAGATATTTTGTATGAAATGTGAGAAGCGGTGAAATGTTTGTTTAAATTTTAGGTCCATTATTTAGCAAAATGTAGAAAGGGTTGTAATTTTGCATCAAATGGCTGATTTTTAAGAGCAAAGCTTTGTCTTTGAATCATCTGATCCAAGGATCAACCCCTATATCAAACATGCCTCCATCCAGCTAGGTTGAAACTCAATATGCATGTCTGAGTTTTGAACGCAGCTTTGTTGACCTCCATAGCTATCGTTGCTTCATCCTGAACTCCTTCCTGTTTTAAGCCCTTAAAAAAGAAATATTTAAGTCATTGAAACACTCAGAACTAATGTTGCAGAAATAATGTTGTTAAATTTTCAACTATATAATTTTATTATGGTTCTAGCCCCTTTTTGGCCACTTGTCTTATTTCATTATAAAAGGTATAGTGGAGGACGTTCTTTATCTGGGTGGATCATCAATATAAGTGGTCCTCCTTATTGTCAATCATTCCGGTGATATGTTTACATAGGGCCGTCCTACGTGCTCGTCCCAATTTTCAATAACCGGTATTGAGTCTGACATAGTGAAAAAAATGCAAAATTCTCTTTTGGAAAATAAGCTTGTATGGGCGATACAAACAGCAACTTTTAAACAGAGCGTGCAAGAGTTGAAATGGGCTTGTGCGCGCTCTCACACATGTTTAATAAGCGTTCTCCCTTGGGAGCGGGTACAGAGTTGTGCATGTGCATTTTTTCTTATCAAAAATTTAAAAAATTCACAAAAATCCTCCACTATTACTTTATGACTGAGATTCTTCCAATATATCCCAACCTGTATCACATAAGTGTCATTTTTCAAAAGAAACTCAATAGATAATAGAAAATTAATCCATCATTAAATCAAATCACATGATGTCAAATTCAATTCAATTCAATTCAGTTTATTTATATAGCACCAAATTCACAACACATGTCATCTCAAGGCACTTTACAGTTCGACCAGATCATACAGTCAAATTGATACAAAGTTTTCTATCTAAGGAAAACCAATTGATTGCATTGACTCAAATACAATCCCTCACATTAAGCATGCTCGTAGCGACAGTGGAGAGGAAAAACTCCCTTTTAAAAGGAAGAAACCTCCAGCAGAACCAGGCTCAGTGTGAGCGGCTATCTGCCGAGGCCGACTGGGGTTCAAGGAGACAGAAGCAGAGACACAAAAAGCAGCTGTAAAAGGCGGCCCAGGAAACACACAGCCAGGCAGACGAGCTCCGAGCCAGCTACCATGCCAGAGGACGAAGAGAGCAGCTAGTCACAGTCAGAGAAACAGGACCACACTGGAAAACAGGCCGATCTCCAACATCTATAAACAAGGGTGTTGATGGAAGCAGCACAGCTGATGTTTCTTTCCAGGATGGCGTCACAGCCAAACAGGAACAGACGAGGCAAAGCTACTCTGAGGAAAAGCAGAGAGAGCAGAACGTTAGAGATTGAACTAACAGATACTGCAGAATAGGAGAATAGAGAAAGAATGAAGCAGAATGATGAAATGGGGGTCCCTATGTCCTCCAGAAGTCTAAGCCTATAGCAGCATAACTATAGAGATAAATGCATTATGAATTTGTGAAGGGTCAGTTCTAAACTACCACATGCAGAAGTCATTTCATATCCGGTTACAAACAGTCAAAAACCTGCAAAATTTTAAATATCCACAATAAAATAACATGAAATAGCTATCAGTCTTTCATATATTTTTATTTTGCTTTGCTCATTTAAGAATTTTAATGAAGAATAAGTAAACTTGCAAAAACAGAAACATGAAATGGGGACAGGAGGTAAACAGCAGGACTCAGTTACTAACAAAAACAACTGAGGACTTAAATCTTGAATTATGAGCAGACACAGGTAAATGGGATGTACTAATTATCTGATGGCAGATAAACAGGGGCAACTAGTGAGAAAAGCAAGGAAGAAACTAAAACATCCTACCTAGTAATAAAGAATAAATGAATGAGAAAACACTAAGAGGAATTAATGGCAAAACAAGGATACAAAATGAAAACCCCACAACATCTATGTGATATGTATTCATATGATCAAATACAAATGGTATGATTTTAAATCATCATTTCCCTGCTATTGTTGGATATTGCATTAATAGTTTCTTCTTTTTGGTTTTGGCTTTTAGCTCAGTTTGCAGTGCAGCAGAAATGGCTGTATTACAGTGGCAGTTTCTATTTTATTTCTACAACCAAGAAGAACTGGATAAGCAGTCGATATGACTGCAAGCGTAATGGGGCAGACCTGGTGATTATAAACAGCAGAGAAGAAGAGGTTTGTATATTAATATTTGATTTATTTGACTGTTATTTTTTTAGACAACATTTTACTTCTACTCCTTACCTTTTAAAAATAGACTCATTAGTTTTGTTCCATTTAAGCTAATTTTCCTTATGGCCTGTTGGTATTTAAATAAATAAAAACCATCAAAATAATTAGTTTCATCCGGACAATTATTTTCTCTGTGGTTGGACTCCGTAGGGTGCTGCCCCAACATGTTGTAGGTTTGAAGCTTCTGTCCTTAAAATGTTTCCCTGCATTACTTTTACTTTTGTGCTTTAAGTAGTTTTAAAAATGCTAATTTTACACTTTTACTTGAGTAAAAAGCTTAAGTTAATACTCTAACTTCTAAAAAAAAGGGTTTTTAAACAGCAAGATTTCTACTTCTACTTGAGTAATAAACAATGATACTTTTGACACCTTTGTTTATTTGAACTTAAATATATTCCTTAATTTCTCAGACAATGTTGTCTTCTGCTCACTGAAGTCTACGAGATGACTATTTGATAGGACCATGCCTGTTAATGAAATGTGATCACACTCTTTGTAACTTATGACCATTATGGAATATTAATTGAATGCTGTTAACAAAAGCTTTAAGTTTTATGACTTTTTGGAGCATCAGCCTGTATTTTTATTTTTTTCACAAGTGATCAAGAGAAAAATCTTTCCAGGAATTCCAAATGTCTTACAAATGTTGCTGTAGATGTTACGAATCTTGACTATCAAACAATTAATTACTTATTTATATGTTTGTGTTATGAAGCTATTTACAAGGAATTTTAAAAAGAAGGCCTGGATTGGTCTACATGACAGAATAAGAGAGGGAAACTGGCAATGGGTGGATGGGACTGCGCTAACAGAGAGGTTTTTCATTGTTTAATCAAATTCAATCATGATAACACTAGTATCTTCAAAAATCTGCTCCAAACTATACATATAAACAATGTTGGTGTTCTTTGGTTTCAGCTACTGGAAGTCTGGAGCGCCGAACCATTATATGGGCAGAAATGAGGACTGTGCAGAGATACAGAAATTCGATTCTGAAGAGAGCTGGAACGATGCTGCATGCGAAAACGAAAACTACTGGATATGTGAAAAGATCTTTAATTTTAATGGATGACTTTTCGGGAAAGTGTGTAAAGTCTGATTTTTTTTTTTACAGAAGTTTCTTATGAAGATATGCTTCAGTTATTCTTTGATCGATTTCGTCATGGATGTAATCAGTACAGTGCAAGAATGTGACCACTGAATTTATTGCCATACTCCTTGGTGTTCCGCTCATGAGTTATCTTAAAACTTTTATATTAATCTCTTTGCAATATATAAAAATAAATCAGATTTGTCTCATAAGATCATGGCAAAAAAAAGAGCCTCAGTACAGAAAATCAGCTGTTTCATTTAACGTTCATGATGGTGTACTTTTAGTTTGCACACACATTTTTGCTCCAGATTAACACTATTCTAAGAAGGGGCTTAATTGGTGTGCTGCATTTGTGAAGGAAAAAATCCCAACTGAATACTCTTTCAAAGAGTTTCCCTCCTCATGGGGCAGGACATTTTTATTCAGACTATAGGGAAGATGTAGAAGAATATCTAAGAGCATTTGTGATACCCTGGGTGGTAGCAGTGTGAATGGACAGTATGCAACTGAGAAGCCGATATGCAGATTCACAATGTTTACCTTAAAGGAATAGTACACCCAAAACATGATTAGCCTTCATTTTCTATTCACCCCCATGCTGAACAACACTCTGGAGTACTTTTTTGATATCTCAAATGCATCTGGAGATCTGGGAGGCTTCTTGCTGTCTGCTGACATTCAAATAATGGAGGTCTATGGTGCCCGAGACAGAAAGATCCATAAAAGTCCACAAAAAACGTGTCAATATTCCTCCATACTGCTCGTCCAATGTATTCCAAGTGTCCTGAGTGGGTAGCGTCCATAATTTACTCGAAAAGAAGTCATTTAGAATGTTTTTAGAGCATAAACAGTAGTGTATAGGATTTCCTGAAAGCGCGCGCCTGTGAGTTCACGGCGCTACGGAAGCCGCGGCAGACCAAACCAGATGAAAGTGCGTATTCAGCTCGGCAAAGAACTCATGCTCTTCCTCAACACTGAAGTCCTCAGACATTTTTCTTTCGTTGTTTCTTTCTTTGCACAGGTAAACAGCACATTTCTTCTTCTACGCTTGCATTATCGGCAGAGCAGACGCTGAATGCGCACTTTCATCTGGTTTGGTCTGCCGGCTTCCGTAGCGTAGTGAACGCGCAGGCGCGCGCTTTCAGGAAATCCTATACACTACTGTTTATGCTCTAAAAACATTCTAAATGACTTCGTTTCGAGTAAATTCTGGATGCTACCCACTCAGGACACTTGGAATACATTGGATGAGCAGTATGGAGGAATATTGACACGTTTTTTGTGGACTTTTATGGACCTGTCTGTCTCTGGCACCATAGACCTCCATTATTTGAATGTCAGCAGACAGCAAGAAGCCTCCCAGATCTCCAGATGCATTTGAGATATCAAAAAAGTACTCCAGAGTGTTGTTCAGCATGGGGGTGAGTAGAAAATGAAGGCTAATCATGTTTTGGGTGTACTATTCCTTAAAGAGCCAAATTAGATTTCAAGATTTGTCATAATCAAAAAAACATCTGAATTGTCTTTTTGGAGTTTCTGAATATTGCAGGGTGGTCTAAGTCATGTCTAAGGAGAGCCTCGAAACCAAACGAATAATCTCAAACTGATATATAAATGATATATAAAACTGGAAGGTTCAAATGTTTATATTTTACCCTCAGTGCTTTTAAGAGTTCAATTTTTTTGGTTTTCTGTTTTATGAAAAAGTTACAAGAGGAAAACCATAACCATGATTCTTTGTTGGAGTTAAGTAACTCCTTAGCAGCCGGTTTTGAATCATTAGATAAACACACCTTTTAGAAAGTCCAAGGGATCCTTTCAAATTAAGAGCATGCCCAAGTGTTTTGAGCTGGATTTAACTCTGCTTGTTTTCTAGTCTTTAAAAATGCATACAATTATTATCTGACATTTTTCAGATGTATACGCCACTATAAATAAATTTAGTGTCAAAATAAAATGTTGACTATAATGTCCCAATAACTTGTACTTTGAAAGGTCCTGCACAAACATTTGATTCTCTTATATTAGGTATTCAATAAGTCAAATATGTGTGATGTGTCCAAAATTCACCCCAGCAGAAAAATTGGCACTTAATTTAACCAAAGGGAGGTCTGTTTTAGAAAGGATTCAGGGAGGGACAGGATCTTGAATCATTGAGCCAGTCCACTTTTACATCTATGCAAATGAACATGCAGTCAGCATCACAGATCTTAAGCATTAAAATGAGTTTAGGTAATGTAATTAGGATAATAAATGTGTCTGACAAACCCAACTCACTCTTACCTGAAAACCTTTAATCTTAATGTGTGTGCTGTCCAGCACACAGTTCATTTCTTTCATTTGTAGCTCAATTCATGTTTACTTCAATACTTTAAAAATCCCTCCTTGATGTAATTCATTCTTCTGTGGCTGGGGAAGGTTATGAAGATGTATTTTTACACCAAATTCACACTCCTGGTGTGGCAAATATGAGCTTTGCTAAGATTTTCAGATTCTCCTACAGCGAACATGCTAGCGATGCACCCTTGTAATGTACAGGGAAAATTTTGTATGGACAACATTGTAAAGACACGTTGGAGCTACTTTTGACTACTCAACACACGCAATATAGTATAGGCCAGTCTATACACAGAACAGGGTTCGTCAAACAAAAATTCCCAAATTAAGACCACTTGGAAAAATATAAATGGTTTAGGATACCATTTACTAGATAACTTTACTAAATATATCAATTTTTAAATGTTGGCAGGTAAATATCAAAGCAGTAAAGCAACATACGTACAGCATGACACCAACTGAGCAAGTAAGGCACCAGGATTTACACCAGCTTTTAGCCTGGTCTGGAACAGGCTAGCTGCACAGAATAAATCATAAATCAGTGCTGCTGTGCTTTGTGAAACAAGACTTAAGGCAGGATATCTGGAAAATCCCAGCTTCATATAGTCAGGTCAAGATCTATAAACCTGGATTGATCCATCACAGCACTTCAGCTTCACCAAGGAATAGTCATGGATGAAACCTTTTTGTGGTACATTTGCACACCTGCAGTGGATCCATCAGCAGGATAGGCCATGTCAAAGCTCAGATCCCGTTAAAAATTAACCTGAACTAGAACACCTGCCAGTCACCAGCGCATCTACATGTGAACCAAAAATCCAGGGTGTGCAAGCTAGAAATCTGCCTTAGCTTTGTGTTGACACCATGTCAGTATAGACAAACTTCTGAAGGACATCTGTGGACTCTAATCTTTAAAGGAAATGGTTGACATTTTCCATTTAAATATTTAATATACAGTCAATCTGTAGATTGCAAAAATAAAAATTGCATCTTGTTTATAAACAAAGGACATGTTTAAGCCATTGTTTTGCATTAATCCTGCATGCACCACCACTTTATTCACCTGCTGCAGCCTTAAAGCAGAACAAACTTCCCACCAGAGCCAGCAGCACCCATTTACATTCAAATTAAACATTTATTGGATCAACACTAAAACTCCATTTTACATTCAACACGTAGAACAAGTGTTACAATCTATAAAAATATTTTCTATTTACAAAAGATTCAGCCCAGCAGCCTGAGAATAAAACCCTAAAGGTGAAGTCCAGTCAGTGTCCAAACATCTCCTGAGAGGCGTACGTCATGTAGAGGAAGCCGTCCTCATCCTGGTGGTCCTTGTACACCTGAGCCATGGTGAGGGACATGCTGGCCAACCCGCTGTTGTTTATGAGTAGGTAGAAGGCCTGACTGGGCAACAACGCCATCCGGTTCCTGGGAGGGCAGAGACACCAAGGCAGAGGTCAGCTCTCAGGAGGGTATTGCATCAATTAATCTACAGCACCACCTGGTGGCCACACTTGGAATATATCAGCCCAAAAAATTTAGATTTCAGAGAATTTAAGATTAAACATGAGTGGTTAAGGACCTCATGATCAAATTCAGTGCATCAAGAAGAAGCATTCAGAATATTTGTCACCAGCTTTAAAAAAAACAAGCCAGAGATTTCTTTCAGGAACTGAGCTTTAAAAGTGCTCCTATTTTTAGAAACATTGAGATAGTTTTCAGCATGCAGCCTAGTAAGTCAGGCAACAGGGCTTTTAAATATCCAGATCATTATAGAACCATAAACACCTGTAAAGTTTTAAGGAAAGGGCCACTAAGTGCGTCAAAAACCTCTTAAAGAATCAAGATTTAGAAAGGAAGTTTTATCTCATGCTACCAACCTTTTTTTTTTTTTTTTTTTTTTTTTTAACTATAGCAAATCCCTAAAGGAATCAAGAAAAAAAACTCAAACAGAGTAACTGATCAGCTGAAGAAATGTGCTCTGGATCCAGAAAGAATTAAGATGACACAGACATTAAAGTCTGGCTGCCTGGAAGGAACAGGCTGGAGTTAAAGACATGAGCCGTGTTCTTCTAAGAATCTAAGGCAAAACAGAGGCTCTGCTTGATCCAGACCTGGTTTGGACTGATTGATCAGTAACCGACGTAAACTGTACCATCACATGTTCTCCATTAGAGCCTGCAGCAATCTGGACTGATTCACCAAAAATTTATTTATGCAGAGTCACCATGAGCTGGTCAAAAAGAGGAAGACTGGAAATGTGTGGTGATTCAACCCACCAGCAGACCAGAACTACTTTCTCCAGGTTCTGAAAAAAGTTCTATCCTAGAACAGAACCTAGCAGAACACATCCATCAGATGAGTCGATTTATTGAGAGGTCAGGACCTTTCCTCATTGACTGCAGGAATTGATTTTAGAAATCAGTCCTAGATAAGAAAAGGTGGCTGACAGTTCATCATGCTTGAGTAGAAGGACCAGAACCAGCCAGAAACATCTGGAATCAGTCTAATCAGGTGAGGGCTGGCTCCTCATTTTACAGGAATTAAACCTTTCCCTTTAGCTGCATGCCTGCCTGGCATTCCAAGAATTCCCAAAACACAAAACTTCAGGATCCAAGCTGCATCTAAAACTTCCATTTGATTCAATAGTCACATTATGCGTTCAAACATGCATGATCACGCACAGCCTCAAGCACGCACCTGATGATGGTGACGAACTGGGTCATGGTGAGTTCGTGCGGCACCAGGAACTTTGTTTTGTCCAGTGGAGGGAGGTACTTTTCCTTCTCGTAGCGTTCAATGATCACCTGAAGGTCAGAGAATCCAGGTGAGACCAAACCAACACCTCACACACACTCCTCAGTCACTTAGGAACACTCACCGGAATTTTATTGGGGAATTTGGACCTGATTCCCGCCACCTCATGTCTCCTTGTAGCTGCAGAGAGAAAAAAAAAATTAAACAATCTGTAATTTATTTCTGTCCAATTTTCGCGGTTCAGGAAACCCACCGAAGCTCTTCCTCTGTTTGAACGGTTTGTTCTGCTGCGGGGTTCTGTCGAATGGAGGCATGCTGACTGCGGACCGCAGCTCTGCGCAGCCGCTTTTAAATGTGGGCGGCTGCAGCGCATCAGCTGATTAGCGCATGGACGCAGACCCGCCGCAACATCTGCGGTTTTAAATCAAGCTGGGGACGCAGAGGAACAGGGCCGGAGGGAAGGCAGCCAGGGGCTAAAGGGGCCCCAAGATTTTTAAATAACTTTATACTTAGGAAAAGGGCTGGAGGGATGGGACCCAGGGGCCAATGGGGCCCCCAGATTTTTTGAATAACTTCTTACTTAGGAACAGGGCCGGAGGGAAGGCAGCCAGCAGAAAGGGGCTAAAGAGGCCCCAAGATTTTTTAAATAACTTCTTACTTAAAATCTGTTGACTGCATTAAGTCACTAATTACAGAAAAGCGTTTTTTTTTTAGAGCAGAAAGAAATAAGAGAAAGTTTGTTTGATAATATTTTATTGAGAATTTAATCAGTTCTTAAGAAAATATTGTAAAACTCAATTTTATATCTGTTTAACTGATTGTGAAATATACTTAAATCATATTTGAATATCAAATCATTCTGGCTTAATCATGTATATAAATGTGCTATTTATCAGACTATATGTTCCCAAAATTTAGAAAATTTCTATTTAAAAAAAAAAATCTGGTCTTAAAATCTGTGTTATTTTTTTTCTCTTATTTTATGCAGATCAGTTAATTATACGTCAGCTTGTACACCTCAAACGGCTCAGCTTGCACGGCTCAGACATGTACAGCTGTAAGCCTTTTACATCAAACTAAGCTTCTGACGCCCTGGCGTCCTCTTCCACAACATCGTCGTCCCCGCTTCTCCTCTAAATAAAAAATGCATGACAGAGGAGACTCATCCAAGACCTCCGACAAAAAACTCTCCTCCTCTTGCATGTTTGCGCTGTCCATAGCGTTCCTTGACAATGTCGTTGCTAAGTGCTACTTGGTCCCAATGTAATTTTAGCTAGATGCTTCCGAGACACCGGCCACAACCAAACTGGCTTACAAATCTGCTAAACGACCAATTCGGAAATGCAACAGTTGGAACAGTCGCTGCGGATATGATTTATATAGGGAGAAAATGTCTTCTAATCATCAAAAACACAGTTGTGGCTTCCACCAAGCAGATCTTTCCCTCTTCATATTTCTCCTTATGTTAGCCACTAAACGATTTGAAGGTTCTAATTCTCAGTCAGTGAAACTAATTTTCTATGAGTCGACCCAGAACTTTCATGTTAGAGATGTAAAGAAACATCTTGTGTTCTCTAGGTTTCTGATAACATCCCAACAAAATTAAACAGTCTTTAAAGTCTTTAATTAGCTTTCAGAACCATCAGTGGCCTTGACTGGTCCGTGTGTCTGCAGTAAGTTTCATGAACTGAAAAAACAGCTCATTTTACAAGCAGTTGTAAAGGCATGTGTGGGAAACAAAAGTAATAATATTTACCTTTTAACTTGCGCAATGCACCTTTAACAGTCAATAGATTAATGCAGAACTGATAGGCTTTTTTTCCTGATGGCTCCAGGGTTTAACGTCAGAGTAAATGAGATCATGAACAGCTCTACGCAAGTAGGTTTGATCCATATCATCTCTTTCATCCATATATCATCCAGATATATAGATGAAGGATGAGTTCATTTTTCAGCATCACAGTTCAAAGCTCTAGGATAAGGAGGAACACAGACGCAAATCTGACAGGAACATCTGTGAGTTCATCTGTGGATAAAAGCTCTCCAACAAAGCCCAGTTTGTAAATATCAGCACGGCAGAGGAAAACTTGATGTTGAAACTAGATCAGCAAACGCCTAGTTTTACAGTGTGAAAATTGACCCAGTTTTCCAAAACAGAACAGGATAAATGTCCTGGTTACGATGGAAAAGCTTCTGAAAAGATTCATTATGATCTCATCTATCTGTATCTGAAGACCCACTTCTGCAACAGGGATGTATTCCGTCTTATAATCCGCTTTGGCATAGGCTTTATTAGAATACATTTTAATAGAAGTAGTTCTAAGTTTTGTTTCCAGGACTGATCCATTCATGTTCTTATTTCACAGCTGAATTTTCAGAACTTCTTGTTCATTTCCAGAGTTTATGAGATAAAAAACTTATCTTAGGTGGACTATGTTATGTTTTAGTTAACATGTTCATATAGTCTTTTATGCTGGTTTCCAGTTCGGAATGAGTAGTGCATGGAGGCAAGTTTCTGTTTCTCGCCCAGATGATTGAATAGAGAGACTTCTGTGTTAACGCTGCTCACATTAAAATGGTTTGTTTCAGTAGAACCTGCAGCACAGTTTAGGTTCCTATAAAATAATGAAGGCCTTCAATGTGCAACGACTTTATGTTTCATTAGTGGATAACATCTAAAATATAAAGATATCTGGGTTTTACTTTGTGTCTCTGATGAACAGAACATTTGGGAAAATCCAGAACTCTGAGTCCAGATGTAACTGAGAGATAAAGTAACAGAAGAGTAAAGAACTGCTGAGGTTTTCTGCTGATAATCGACCAGGAGTCCTTCTTATCAGTGAGGCTCACATACCGATGTGCTACAGAGCCCTGTTATTACAAAACAGGTCAATTCCTCATTGATTTACAGTGACAGTAGCGCCACAGTGAGGCCCACAACACAACTTTACCATTAATCACTATATTTAACGTAAATACTGAGGTCTGTGGGGACTCTTCGCATTGAAAGGTTTCGGAAAAGTAAGAAATAACCAGAAAAGAGATAAAGATTTAATAAAAAATTTTTAAGTTTGTATAAATTTTTAATTTATCCCTCCATTTTGTTTTTTATTGCTTCAACCTTTTTACATTAGGCCCTATTTTTCTCATTTGTTTTCATCTGACTCGTGTTTCGGTTACATATCTCTATGATTCATCTTTTATTCTATTATTGAAGAACATTTTACTGAAGGAGAAGAAAGTACATGAATGTGTCAATCAACTGCGTTTGGCCAATCAGCTGTGAGGATTTAAGGTAGTAGGCGGAAGGAAGAGTATGACGTCATTACAGATGTAAGTAAAGTTATGATAGACTACTGACAGGACAGTCGGAAATGAAGCGATTGTACCTCCAAAATAAAAGTTTGAAAAGTATGTAAATCAAAAGCTGCCTTTCAGTGGCTTAGGGAGACCTTTTGTTGAGAGGCTGGATGTATATCTCAGGGGGGTCTACACACAAAATTATTTTGTTCCTCAAATAATTAATTATAATCTGACTAATAAAGCATTTATATTTAAGTGCATAGATACAAAGCAGAGGAGGTCGGTGTATGTGTATTCTTCTTCACCGGTCTTTTCTTCTGTAGCTCTTGGATGTTGGCAAAAAAGTACATGTTTACATCACCACCACTATATATTAGTGAGGTTAATGATAGTTTTGGACTTTAAGTGTGTATACGTCTAAAACAAATGTAAAATCAAATGCACCATGAAACGTAACATCTGCACGTTATAATATCAATTCCTTCAAGTTGTATTAAAGAGATAACTTGTAATTATTTCCCCCCCATTGCTAAATTTCTGTTCAATTCAAATAGTTTTCCTTAAAATAAGAAAATGTACTAATCGTATAGGAGCTGCATAATGCTGCCCAATGAGATTGAATGTTTAGTAAATTATTTCATGACCAGTCCTCTGGACTGAAACATTAATGAATGCAGATCGAAATTGTTATTTTTATATATAGTGGTGCTTGAAAGTTTACATATCCTCTCATTAAAGAGAATGATGAATTCATACTAGTAATTCCAATAACACAAAACTCAAAAAGTAAAAAAAAATATTACTAAATGTTAATCTAGTAAAACGAAATATTGATTTAGATTTTTTGTTTAAAATAAAAATTCTAAAAAACAAAATGTCCCAGAGAATTGAAAGTACCTTGCCCATTAACAGTAAACCAACATAAAGGTCAACAGGTGCAGTCTGACTCAACATTTCCTTATATA
>NW_015150934.1:963647-967645 GCF_000732505.1 Cyprinodon variegatus | reverse complement strand
TTTATCATTATTATTTATGTTATTTTATCATTATTTTTTTAATAATTTTTTTTCTGTCTTTAATGGAGGGTTTGTAAACTTTCAAGCACAACTGTACATCATTTTAATAAATACCTAAAAGTATATTGCTGTAATCTCTTAAAGGGTGTAATTAAGTCTTTAATGGAAATTTTAATTATTGAATGTAACTTTTCATAGTGCCTAAAATAAAATAAATGGTCTCTGCAAGGTGTGAAATTGTGCTAACTGCAAAAAAGAAGGACTTTTTTCTCTTTATTGACCAGGAAACCTTTTAAGTTGTGATGTGTTAGAAAGAGTAAGAAAGAAACTGACACCAGGACAACACTGAGTTTTCTCAAGATTTTTGGAGTTTTTAGCTTCTACAAGTCCAGAACTTCCATCTTTTCTGCAATCCCATATAATAGTATTTCTGATTCTGATTCTAATAGATCTTTTATTCATTTGTGCATCTTATTGTGAAGGGTCAGACCGGAAGTAGGTTTGCTGTGTGAATGTAGAGAGCTTTCTGGTAGCTCCATCTGACAGCTGGGTCAGGCTGTTCGGTCCCCCTCACAGCACCGTCCATGGACTGAGGAGACCTTGCCGCAGCGGGTGATAGAACCGGACCGAACAAGCTCCTTCCTCCCCGGTCCGTCCATGGACGAGCAGGCGGGCCCCGGAGTGTTCTTCGGCGGTGGTGGCTCGGGTTCGGGCGGCACCGGGAGCGTCAGAGCCCCTCAGCCCGGAGACGGAGAGGCGGCCCGGGCTCACTATAGCATCCCGGGTATCCTGCACTACCTGCAGCACGAGTGGGCTCGGTTCGAGGTGGAGAGGGCTCAGTGGGACGTGGAGCGGGCCGAGCTGCAGGTAAGTCCACGGTTCGGTTCGGATGTTAAATGACATAGCAGCGTCCGTTGGGTCGGTGGTTCCGGTCGGTCTGCGTGTGACTTTAGCCCGTGCGCCTGTGTTGGAAACAGGTGGACCTGCGTGATTACGTCACATTTTACCTGAGGGACAAAAAGCTTTAAGAACAACAGGAACAACCGCGGGTCTATTATCGGACAACGGCTGCTTCCCGGCATCAGACTCTGGGACCTGCGCATATGTCCGATAATAGGCGCATGATGGTTGTTTGCTTTCACAGTGAGCTGCTCTTCGGCTGTTAGCAGGGAATCCCCGCACTCTGCGCCCTGCACAGGCTGCAGATCCCAAATAAACTCTTTGCAGGATGCATCATCCCTGATGAATTCAGAAAAAAATACATACAGCGTTATTAGAGCACTAATTCTAGCAGAATAACCAGGGTTATCTTGGTTTGGAAAAATTATAATAAATCTAAATTTCTTCATGAGGAGCAGGATGACGACAATGATGTTGATGGTGATGATGATCCCTATGGGCTCCAAGAACTTCAGCTTCTCTGTCATCAAGAGAGCAGCAGCTGAAAGTATCAGTTTGTCCCACTGGTTAGACATGCAGTGAGGATGCTGGTCACCAGGAACATAAAAGCCTTTCAACTGCTGCAGCTGAGATGACTTTGTTTAGCTTTATTGTTCTGATGATTGGGGGTCAGTTTCCTCAGCAGATATATCCCATATTTTGGGTTGGAAAAAAGGAGCTATTTTTTAACATTGTTGAAGTCTTGGTGACAACATGCAAATGCCAAGGAGAGTAAAAGCAACCAAAGTCCAAAGAAAACCTACGAAGACTACTGAAAAGCTTGTAGAAATGTGGATATGGACCAGAAGGAGATTATTGGAAATGTTTTGATCATTAATTTAATCCAGATGGTTCTGATGTGTCAGAGTAAAGCTGATGCACGTCTGCTCTGTAGCTTCTGCTCCTTCTGTGTTAAATGTTATTGAAATAAAACATTAGTTTGTGTTTCTGCAGCTGTAAAATCACCTATAGCTGTTAGGATGTAGTACTGACCCAAAAAGAGGGGAAACCCAAACTGTCCTGATATCTCCATTAAAGCGTAGGCTTTAAAAGTCTGTTTTTGAATCTGAAATCTAACCCATTTCACCCTGATGGGAGCTGATTTCTGCAGGAAGGGTTGCTGATAACACCCCCTCATGCAGTGATGCTTGGTTAATGAGGCAGTTCTGCTGCACGGAGCCAGAGAGATGTTTGATCCGAGGAGCTGTCTGCTGTTCCCACATGCAGAACATCTGTAAATGGGTTCAATCTTTTCGGGTTTAGCTCCTCACTGTTTTTTTCCCCTCCATCTTTAAAAGTCTTGATAAAGCTGCTGTTTTCTGTGACATTAGTCCAGTGAGTCATCGACCGACTCTTTCCTTTCAGGGAATCACTTCCTGTGCAGCCTTTTTCCCTCAGCCAATCACAGACCAGCATCCTCTCTGTGTCTCAGCTGTTGGAGAGTTGTTGTTTTTTTTTTTTTTTCCATCTGAAATCTAATTTTATTTTCCATCGAGCCGAGCATGATTCGGTGTTCTGTTGAAGATCTGTTTGTTCTGCAGCGAAGCTTTCTCTGAGATGGACGTGTTCAGGGAGCAGGAAGATTATCAGTTTGGTTGCCACAGACAAAGAAAAGCATCTCAGGTGGAGGAGAGGCTGAAACCTCAAGATTCCTGCTTTCAGCTGCAAGATATGATAAAAATCTCCTTGACCTGATTGACCTGATGCTATGATGGAACCGGCTTGAGAAGCTTCTTTTTGCTTTATTTCTCATCCAAAAAAAATGAATAACTATTATGAATAAATAATTTCTTGATGGACAAAAGTTGATGAAAGAAAGGAAGGGAAATTCTTGCTGTTCAGGAAGAGGAAAGCAGAATAATTCCTCTCTGAATTTGTACTGAGATGTAATAGGACTTTGTGGCTGCAAATAGATCTACTTATAGAAAGTTTTCTGAGATATTAACTTAATTATATTTTCATTTTGATTCCACATATCTGGCAAATTTTTAAACTTTACTTTCAGAACTTGTCAATTTCAAAGCTTCCTTTTCCTTTAATATTAAACAATTAAGTTACGTTGTTGTTCCTGTGGCTTCTTTTAGCTGATTAGCTGCTGCTGTCCGAGGAGTTCCCTCTGATTCCTTAATTCTGATCTCACTCATTTATAATAACCAAGAATCTAAGGTAGAAGGTCTGAGCAAGGTAGGCATGAATCATTCTGGATCCACACCCTCAATCTACATCCCATCTGTCAGAACGCTCTGCCAGATTAAACGATGTTCCCAGTGTTAAAGCATTGCAGGAGGTTCCTATTAGAGCTGAAAAAATCCATTTGATTCATCAGTTACTGTAATCGTGAACTTATTTAGTAATCGATTAATCATTAGATTTAGAGAAACATTTTGCATTCAAGAGGAAAAAATTTTTCTGTCAATATGCTCTATGTAGAATTGCTCAAACTGCTTCAATTTCTGCAAAAGAAATTCTTAAAGGAACCTTTTGCTTTTCGATTATTAACCGATATATTTAAAACAATAATCAACAGATTAATTGATTAGCAAAATGCTTGTTAGTTGCAGCCATTGCTCTGATGTGGTTCTACCGTAGTTTGGTCTGAGGGCATAAAATTACGTATTACTGGAGGTAATCCTGACTAAATATCTAAACAGATTCAATTATCCCAGCCCTTTGCTCCAGTTTCCTGCTGATCTTTCACTTTTGTAGAAATCTTAGAAAACAGCAGCAATAATCCAATTTTGTTTGTTTAATTTAATCCAAAATAATAAATGTTTTCAAAACATTTCATCAGATTTTTTTTTTTTTTAAGCTGACAGCACAAAGTTTGAGCAACAGCAGAACTGGACCTTTTCCATTGATCTTACAGCATCAAAATAAACCCTCCACTCATGTAAAAATCACAACAGCGATTCCAATGGTTCTGGTTGAGTTGTATTGCTTTTAGCCTTAAAGAATAAAGATGCTTTCAATAAATGCATGGTTGTAAAGAAATTGCTATTTTGATTAAGCATAATCAGTAACTAGTGATGGTGAGATGAAGCCTCATGAGGCATTGAACC
>NW_015150934.1:886083-963200 GCF_000732505.1 Cyprinodon variegatus | reverse complement strand
GACAAGTCTTGAACCATCAACCTCTAGCATGAAAGCCTGTCCCTTACAGAGGACGGCACTCATGTAGATGATCTGAACTTGGAGAAAATACTTCTCAACACTGACGTGTTAACACTGGCTTTGTCTGGTGGTCTGCTCAGATTTTGATCATTACATTGTTTATTCTAACCAAATTAGCTTTAAGCAACTAGATTGGTTGGAAAAACAACCAATTTATTCTTAGAATCTATCCAAACTTTATCCAGCTGACAGCAACTCTCCTCCAATCTCCCACATCTTCACTGAACACTGAGGCTGTTTAGATGCCCGTCAAAATTCTTGCGCTTCCCGAACCACTTACCGAACCGGTCACGTGGTATCACGGTAGCGAGGCCTCGGACGTCATCAATTTTGGCCCCTCCTCTAAATGAATCACGCCTCGACTTGTGCTTCTGGGAAACGCCCCCTCCATTACTCGACACACGCCTCGAAGCCTCGGCTCATCTCATAACATCACTATCAGTAACCCAATCCGTTACTGATACCTGGGCTGATCGTATCGGCTGAAAACGTATTTGAATCAACCGTTAAAAGAATGCACCATATATCTCGCCATGTGATTGAAGGCTTTATCCTTGACAAAAACATTGTTTAAAAAAAAAAAGTAAAAATTAAGACAGATATAAAACTTAATATAATTTATTAACAAATAAGAGAAATAATAGTTCCATGTAAAGTGAACTGGATTGGCTCTCCGATATCCGATCACCAATATCTGATCCAGCTAATTAGTCAAAATTGGATCCAATATCCTTCCTGGTATCAGATTGGTGCAACATACAGTCGGTACATCTCTACTGTCCCTTCGTTTTTTAGTCTGGGTTTTCCCTCCTAAAAGCGTTACATGTGGGACCCAGCCTTGGATAAGTAGAAAACCACAGTTAAGGAGCAACTCATCAGAACCTACAACCAGTTGTCAGCTCCTGGTCTCTCTAACCCCTGACCTACAGTTTACAGCTCTAGCTGCTGCAACCCAGACTCTGCTGCAGTAGGAGATGATGCATCTTTGTCACGAGCATGATGTGCTACAGAAACCTGAGAGAAGAAGATGAAACATCAGCATGTTCTCAGTAGTTCTATCACCCCAAACTTCACTTCAATGTGAGGCAGAAATCCCTGCATCCTCCCGCTAACAGGCAGTCTATGTCCCGCCCACGCAGAGCGCAGCATTCTGTAACAGCAACCACTCGGCGTGTGGGGTGTAGGTGCGATCCACAGCTAGGACAAAAACACGTTCCCACAGTCTGATCTGGGCTGTTAACATGTCATTCAGGAGGCCGGGATCCCACTGGGAATCAGAACTTGAGCTGAACTGTGAGCTCTTCATCAGGATCCTTGGCAGTTTCTGCAAAGATGCAGCAGGTTGATCTTCATGATGGAAAC
This sequence comes from Cyprinodon variegatus, assembly GCF_000732505.1. Classification (NCBI taxonomy): domain Eukaryota; kingdom Metazoa; phylum Chordata; class Actinopteri; order Cyprinodontiformes; family Cyprinodontidae; genus Cyprinodon; species Cyprinodon variegatus. The sequence goes on along the minus strand of NW_015150934.1, from coordinate 961,778 downwards.
AAATCCTACAGGATGCTGTTGAGAACAATATGGGTGTAAAAATGTATTACTTACCAAATGCAAAGAGTCAAAGGTGATTTAAAGGTTAAAATTTAAGTTTTGATCTCTTTGATCATTGGCTTGAATTGATGGGGAAAAAAACCTTTATTAACAATAAAACAGAAGGAATGTTATTGACCCTTTAAATCAACTGTAAACCCTTCTAATGTAGAAGATGACCTTACTGCTGGACGTTTTCTGGGTTTATTCCAACATGTTTCTATGTTGCAGCAGCAAGTTAATATACTATTGTGCTTCCATCTCGTGTTTGAACAACGTAGGAAGATTTGGAGCTTAAATACAACATCCCCCCAATATCACCTTGCTTCTCTCTAGCACATCATGTGTGAACCTGCTGACACAGGTGTGATTAGACATATTGAAAATGTTCTCTGAAATAGGCATCACATCTTAAAAATGCACTAAGCCTAATCTAACATTAGGCATATTTGAATTTATTTAATACAAAAAATGTATTGTGTAAAGATTTTCATTTGCATCAAAACCAATACAGTAATTTTCATCTACCTACGCATATGCAAAACTTTACATAGCAGAGCTGGAGAACCTGAGCCTGTCATAAATGGCTNTTGCATCAAAACCAATACAGTAATTTTCATCTACCTACGCATATGCAAAACTTTACATAGCAGAGCTGGAGAACCTGAGCCTGTCATAAATGGCTGGCTGCTGCTGGAAGTTTAAAGCTTTATTATGATGGAAGATAAGGCTATACCCTAGTGAGTTTTTCAGAAGTATTTTTCTTCTTTTTTTTCTGTAAGAGTGATGAAAAGGATAATATATAAAACATTGAAGTAGAAATCGAGCGATACAGATTTTTGAGGCCACTACCGATATTGATAGTTTTAAATTAGTCTAACCGATCAGCATAAATGTGCTGATATTTCAGTAGCCGATGTTGGGTTTTTTTCTACATTTACGTGATAGATATGACACAATGATAACAAGCCTTACTAAAGTCTCAATTTAAATTTAGAAAAAGAAACTTTTTTTGACAAATCAAACAAAACATTAATAATTTATAGCAAATTATGGAGATAAATTGGGGCTATAAAGTTTGCTTTTTAACTTTTTTTTTTAACTGTAAATTTTTTTGAAAATTAAGCTGGTCTACATGGACTGAGGAAGAGTTCATCTGTACATTAAAACAGGTCCATCCCTTTCCGGCTTTCACCACCTTTCACTCAATTTAAGGTCTGTCGCCTAGTAACCGTGACAGTCAACACACACAGCAGGCAAGGAATGGTTGTCGGACTTTACACTACTGTTCTGTGTGCTAATTTCTTGTATAATATTTTACCGTACTTAAAAAAATTCACCATTGTTCATCGCCATTTCCTTTCCTCTGAGCACTGATCAGTTGGCTTGCTTCGACCCGCAATGAATCGTGGGATACGGTAGTCCACGATGGATACAATGGCCTGTACTGTAAAGCACGGGAAAAAAGTCTGTATTTGTCCTTCTTGTATGAAGGAGTCTTCAAATTCGAACAGTCCACGGCGCCTTGCTAAGATGTAATCGGCCAATGAATCTGGCCCCCGGATTCCAACACATTAAAGATATTCCCAATTCTCCAATCGTATGGACGAGAAACCTATTTGTAAAATAACCAATCATTTGTGTTTGTGATTTGTTTTTAAAAAAAATGCTGCACAGCTTCCAATTATTTTTAATTTTCAACTGTTTCTTTCTTTCAGTTGTAAAACATATTGTTCAGATTCAAATCTCTCTTTTCCAGTTTACAAAATACTCTTCAATTTTAAAAGTATCGGCCGATACAGATTAAAACAAAACAAACCCTGAATATCGGCCAAAAAGTATCATCTGGCTATTGTATCGGCTTATTTCTAATATAAAGTACTAATGTTAGCTGTGGTAGTAGGACAATTTCTTAAGAGCATCTCTTAAGCTCCTGTATCAGTAAACATGCTGGACGATATGATGATTCAATATGAGCCATTATCACTAGCCCCATTAGGATGTGAAGGCAGTTTGACCTCCTTCATCGGGTGTACGTCCTAGCTGTTGAGTCCAAACTGCGACACGCTGTTTTACTGCAGGCAGGAAAATACTGATCATCAAACCATGACATCAGGTGCTAAATGATGAATCCCCTAAAGCAGAGATCACGTATTAGTGGACCGCGGTCCGGATTCGGAACCACCTGCTGGCTACTCAGGACCCAACCCGATTTAAAATATTTAGAAATTACCACATGTTGTCCGACAGCTGTGTCTAATTTCACTTGCGCCACTTCTCCTGTTTGTACAGTAAAGCCCTCCAGAGCGTCCACGGCCAGGCTGCACGTGATACAAATTAGCCAATGAGCGTCAGCTTGAAAAAGCGGGTCATTCTGGGTTGCTGCTGCTGCTGCTACTTTTAGACACAGCTGGCAAACCTGTGGCAAGCCGGGCGATGGGAAAGAAGGAGAAGAGGATGAGAAAAAGTGAAAGAAAGTGTGGACTGCTGGAAGAACTGTGGTGAACTGGTGACAGAAAAGTGAAATGGTGTGCTCAAAGATCACCCTGCACATTTTGAGTATGTGTGAATCAACCTACTGCTGGGAAGCAAATGGTCAGTTCAGGTGTCTTAAAAATATGCGAATCAGGAAGGTGTCTATATACCAAACTGAATGATTTTTGTTCTCTACTTATAAAAAAAAATGGAAAATAGAAAAATGTTATAATTTTTTGTATTTAAAAAGTCAATGTATAACGTGGATGCATAAACACCTGATTTTATTTCAGTTTTAAATTCTATTTAAAGTTACAGATTATAAATAAAAATGTCTCAGGACCTTTACTGGTTGTTGATTTTCTTTATCGGACCCCGCTGATCTTTAATTGCTTACCCCTGCCCTAAAGGAACAGCACACACATCCCACCCCACCAGGCATTACTCTAAAACAAGCCAGAATTATTACAATATGACTTAAATAATAACACAACTTACTCAAAGATAAATACTTCCTCAAAGGACATGAAGGCATACAACTGTTTTGCTAAATAAAATTGATAGAGGTTCTAAACAAATGTTTCAGCAATGACCTATTGATCACCTGCATGTCATGCCACACCATACAGACACTCGGTCTGCAATTAGGAAGTTTCACTCCCATATACAAGTTAAATTATTACAGTGGACCCAACAAGCAGTAGCCTCACCTGCTTTCTGATTATATCAGCTAATAATTGATTGTTTAATGGCATGTCTGCTCTAGCATCCAAAGTGGTAGATTTAGAAAATGAAACGAAAAATGCACAACTGTTTTTTTTTGTTTTTTGTTTTTTTCGTTCTTCCTTGCAGTTCAACTTTAAGTCGTCAATATTGTAATAAAACAATATTTAAAACAGAAGGTTAGTTTCATAGAATACAGCAGGGAAGGTGGAGGAGTAACAAGGAAAGCTTGTTCATTCGGTCATATTTCTAAACTTAGAAAGTTCTCTGAATGACCCAAAAAGAAACCTTGCAAGCCCATGTTTCCGTTTCTAGACCATCAGCTCCTGTAGGCTTCCGTAGGAAACCATCCCACACACTCCCACGTGTGTGGGATCTCCATATTTAGGATTACAGGTTTCCATGGGCACACTGCAGCTTAGAGATAACGGATGGATGTTCAGAGTGATCAGCTGAAGCCCAAATGCTCTTAGAGGGATGTTTGGCTGATGTTCCTCTGAAAGCATCCTCTTAACAGCTTCAGAGTTTCTCCAGAGGGCAGACATTCCTGTTACCCACTGCAGTGAGCTGGCGTTAAATGCTCATAAATCACTGCTTCTTGGGGGAGACCCCTGGAAGATCCTTCCTTCATTAAAATGGATACTAGGAGGCAGAACTGGTTTCAGCATTCCCAAAGAAAGCTGGAAGAGCTGGAAGTGAGTTGATCCCAAAAGAGGTTCAAACTTTGTTCAGGACTAATTGAAGCTTCATATTTTGTTCCTGACACACGGGCAAAAAAATAGACATCCAGGGATCTATGTTCACAGAAAGGAGATGGTCCTGCTACTGCAGAACGAGTTGGGAATCAGAGGAATTCCATAATATAAATCCTTTTCTTAAAGGCTGTAATGATGCACAGAAATAAGTTCTAGTCACGAGAAACTGGACAAAGAATGTTGAAATGAAATTTTATTTGAATATTTTCTAACATTTAGAACATAACAAGACCTTATAAGATCATAAAAAAAATGTGGAAACCCTGATTTAGGATATTTAAGATATTTAGAATCCTTAAGAACAAGTCTTCTGCTTGTTTCCATGTATCCCTTCTGCAAAAAAGCTTAAATGACAATTGAATTGGCTCTTCAGTTGGTCCTAAACTTCTGCAGATGCCCGGGTTTGAATACGTTTTTTTTTATTCAGGTGTGTTTAACCAGGAGAACATCTCAAACATGTTTGCTCTCCTGGATGGGATGTAAACACCCCTGATAACAGTCCAGTGTACTTTTTATGCTAAAATGCACCGTAAAGGTGAACCTGGTGGGTTCCACAACTCTTTTTTGACATACCTGGTGCTCTCCAAATGAAGCGGAGTGGTTCAATGATGCAGGCAGCAGGGTTTGTCTCAGCATCTTTCAGATTGATGCTGGTAAGCGTTTTTTACGCTCTGTGTGAACACACCTTTACAACACAAAATTGGAAACTTGAACAATGGCAAACATATCACATTATATTTTTTCTTTGTCTGTTGCTATAACTAGAATCTTAAAAATAGCACTGTTATCCCTAGGTTATTGTGTGGGGCAGGGAAGCAAGTCAGAGTTTATGTACAGTTGGCTGGAGCTGCAGAAGACCTGCCTTAAACATACAGTTAGAAGCCATGCAAAGGCATGCAACACCTCAGATTTTTTTGTATCAAACAGCTTAAAATCTGCACAGGGTTGGGTCATACAGTTGACCAGTTTAGTGTAGAGGGCTTATATAGTTTGTTTAATGCCAATACTTATTTGGATTCTGATGTTCTAAAAATGGTAATTCTTAATTTCTTCAAGGAGTCATAACATAAACACTGGGCCACGAACCAGAGAATACCTCGGTCATGTTATAACAAAGTACATCTGTGATAAAGGTTTCATTCTAGACTGCATCTATTGTGAGGATCCTCCTCCTCGTCCTCATCATGCATTAGGGTGTTTTAATTCAAATCTTCAGCTTCAGAGCAGCATGATTCTCCTAAGCAACCCCTAAGGAGAGAAAGTAAGTTATTTCGTCACGCTTCTATTCTTATCCTCCCCCTCCTCCCCTACCTTCTCCTTTCAGAGGAGAAGAGGAGGTTGGCGTCAGAGTGATGCTGGCAGTGTGGGCAGCTGTAGTTGGGGCCGGTTATAGGAATGAAGGAAAATTATAGTAAAGAAGAATTATTCAGGTTAAAGCAGTGAGGTAACGTCAGCGCTTCAGTTCATCCCTACCCAGGGACTAGATGTGTTTGCATGAATGCTCACAGCCTTTTGCTGGTAATTCCTTTGTGACGAATATTTGCACAACCCCCCTAAAAGTGTCCCTTCAACGCTGGGAACAATAATCCCTTCACTGCTCCAGATTTAAGCAGCGGGAAATTCCCAGTCGTCCCAAAATAATTTGGTGGTTTTCTGCAGTCTGGATGTGTAATTGGGTTATGGAGGGGGGGGGTTCCGTATAACTGGATATGAGTCAGTTATAAACTGAATACATTTTATAGTGAATAAAAACAGAAACCACTAAAATAAATTAGTTTCTTCTTGTTTTGATAAATTATGTTAAAAAAACAAAAAAAAACAAATGTATTTTGTTTTTCAGGCCCCTGAGCACTGACAGGATGCAATTTTGCAATTCATCCTGCTTACAAGTCATGGAATGGTCTGACATTTCCATCTTGGATGCATTTTCACTGTGAGACATAAACCAAAAAGAAAGAACAGAAATTACAATGTTTATCAATCTGTTCATTTTCCATCACGCTTATCTCTGCTGGGGCCGTGATGGATGCTGGTGCCTTACTCCAGCTGTCAGTGGGTGAGAGGCGGGGTCCACCCTGGACAGGTCACCAGTCCATCGCAGGACAACACAAATAGGAAAACAACTATTCACGCACACGCCCACACCTAAGGAGAATTTAGAATCTGGCACCCCCAATTTAAAAGGAGGGTACAAATAACCTGCAGAACATTAAAGCAGAATCAGCATGTTATCTGCTGCTGATTAATACTGTCATTTTATCAAATGTTTCTGCATAGTGAAAGGTTCCCTCTAGAGCTTCACTACAGAGATGGATCCTCTGGCCTTAGGGAGTCTGGGAGGAAGAGAGCCACTGGGTCTGAGTCAGTTTAAAGGTTTGATGTGTGGGAAGTTGACCCTTTCTGGAAGACAACATTTATTGGTTCTAATGCAGCTTTAGACACAGATCCAGTTCAACAACAGCCGAAACTGATGACTATAGAGAAGAGACAAAAATACATATAAAATTTAAAATGTATAAAGTCCCCATTAATACAACCAGAGTGGACGTTTCCCTGGAAACAGAGCATCTGTGAGTGTGCAGTCTCACCTTTTTAATGTGATGCTTAGCCTTACAGGTGCTCAGGTGATTCGTTGTTGTTTTTTTTTTTTAGAGCTTGTAGAATGATTCCACACCTTGCTGCTGTGGCAGGACCTTCTGGCAAACCAAATAAATCCACACCCACCAGAAATACCAGCTGCTGGTGGTGGTGAGCATGTTCCGCATGGACCCTCAGACCCTCTAGTAACAGAGTGAAGAAATTCAGGCATCTCCAGCAACCCAACTTTTCATCTGCAGGAGAATAAATTAGATCTGAGCTCTGCAACTGAATGATCCACTTCAGCAGTAGATTTTGCAGGTTACTCCCAAAAAGACCCACAAGTTCTTAAAAGAACAAATAACTGGATGAGAAGTACATCTATTATTATAAAACCTATTAATTTGTTTTCATTCCACAAAGAAATGTATCTGGACAAACCCCCAAAAACTTTCCATGTCCAATTTGTGGACGAGTTTGCAGCAGTGCAATGAGGAAGTCAAAAGAACTAATCAATATGCATATAGTCTACATATGGTTTAGAATTTTTTATTTTTGTCATGTTTCAGTTGCTGGGTCTCAATGATTTCTTTTTCATTTTGTTGTCCACATCACAAAAACCCTTGTGGTGATTTCACCCCAAACACATTTTGAGCAGAAAAATGCGTCTAACCGCTCAACTTGGACACTTGTGCATTTTAAAGTCAGACGATGTGGACGTTCAGTCCTATTGATGATCATCACTGTGGGCGTTGAGCTGCTCTTTTCTTCTTCTTGTGATCTAGAGCAGTGGTTTTCAGACTCATTGGTTGGGACCCACTGTCCTGCAAGTTTTAAATCTGTCTCTGCTCTAGCACACCTGCATCAGATGATTGCACTCCTTCCTCAGCAACCACCACAGGCTGCAGGGGCATGCTAATCGCCCATTTCTTTAAGTCAGGTGTGTAGAGGAAGGGAAATACCTAAAGCATGCAGGACAGTGGGTCCTGCATGCTTTAGGTATTTAGGTAACTGAACCATCACCATGGTGTGGGGCAGTGCTGGGAGTCCCCAGTGAAAGCTCACTGAAGTCGGCCAAACTGCCATTAGTATTGGCTAAAAGTGAATTTTTTTTTAGTGTTGTGATAAAAATTGCAAGTAACAAATATGTCTTAAAAGTATTTTTCACTGTTAGTTTTTGACATGTTTAGTCATTGTAGGCATTTAAGTGTTTCTCCACAGTTTCGTAAGAAAATATCTAAGTGGAGTAATAATAATCAGAGCGCTCACTTTTCCTTTAACATAAAAAAAGACATTCTCTTGGCTTTTCAGGCAAACCAGCAGGGTTAAACTCCTTTATATATATTATTTCTTCAGTTTTATGCTGACAGGTTAGCAAAATGAGAGATGATGGCTTGCAGGTAATGTCGGTCTCCCAGGCCGTTCTAGGTTCTCTGATTGGTCGGCGTCCAGCTGCAACAGTTCAGATTTCCCAACTCCAACATCCGCCACTTCGGAAGCTAGAACGCTAAAAACACGCTGCTCCCGATGCTGAGAAGGCTGCAAGATTTGCTGTTCACACTCAAATTGTGCAACTGGACCTCTTGACCCTTCTTGATGCCGTCACCCAGATGCTCTGATGCTCCCGATGATTTCCCATGGACGCACCATTACTGCATCAACAAAATTCAAGCAGAAATTTAAAAAAAACATTTGGAATAAGCCTCTCACATAACTAAATGTGGAACCAGATGTATGTTGATTGCTAGATGGTGGATCAAAGATTATCTGTAAGAATTGGACCATAATCAGGCCTAAAACACTGTCCATGTTCCTGATGATGGTAGAAGCTGCTAACTCCAGCCCTGCTTGTCTGCTGCCAGCTGGATGTGTTGGGCATGATCTCCTGTTTTAAATATAACTGCTGACCTGCTTTCACCCCGCCTGTTCTCACAGATGTGTGTCAGCAAAAGGAGGAGAGCACCGTAAAGCTGCAGGACGTTCTGAGGTGTTATTATTGACCAGCTGGAAACAGCCTGCTCCATTAATGGATTTTTGACAGCTTCTAAACCCTCTACAAACTTTAAATCTGACTCATTGTCCGTCAAATATCTCAAATGGAGAAATATCCTGTTTCCAACCTGTTGGACTGTTTTCCATCCTCCTGCTGTACAAGCTCCAACCTCTGCAGAGTTGATCGCATCATGAATTCAGATTTGGTCAGTCATGTGTCGTCTTTTCCCACACTGCTGCTTAGGCCTCAGGTGGTGAAACATGTCAGTTGAAAGAGGCCAGGCTTGTGAACAGGTCAGCAATCATTCAGCTGATCTAGTTTCTCAGCCGGCTTTAATGTCGGCGACCTCTCCACCCAGCGCCCTGGAAACCTCCTAAGCTTCTGAAATTAGGCTGTGGTCTGTCAGCAGAGATCAGGATCTTTATGGTTAAACCTAAAATGCTTGGAATTAGTTAAAACTGCAAATATAGACTTATTTAAACATGTTTGTCCAAGTAGCTTTAGAGGTTTTAGAGATTGTGTTTTCTAAATACATCATCTGCATACATCTCTGTGCTTTGCAGGCCCAAATCGCCTTTCTACAGGGGGAACGGCGAGGACAGGAGAACCTGAAGAAGGACCTAGTGAGGCGGATCAAGATGCTGGAGTATGCCCTGAAACAGGAAAGGTGAGCTGAGGGATGATAATAAACACTAAAGAAATATGAAATTTGTGTAAAACCCTGCAACAGCTCTATTAAGCAGCGTGCAGAGGCAATAATGGTTTTAGTCACAGATGAGAAGCTTCCAGGTGATCCCAGCTCACTTATTTCACTGCAAAGCAGTCAATCAATCTGTAGTTTTGCTACAGATTGATTTAAGATGCATTTTAAGACTAAGTTATTGTCATCACTAGATTTCACCAAAGTCACTAAAAAAAAAGACCTCAGTCCTGACTTGACCTGAGTTTCATGGACAATCTGTACTTAATTTAGGTTTACTCAAAGAAAAAAATGTTTTGTAAAATACTTGAGAAAATGTTTGCTAATCAAGTGAGCACAGATTTACACCTGATGACCTGTTTGAAATGTTACCTGTAAAAGTTGATCTATTTAAAGTAATCAGACCTGAAAAGATAGGTTAATTTAGCATAACCAATTAATGTACGGTAATCCATTTTAAGTTTAACCCTTTTTTCTGCTCCTTGGTTAAAAGCTCCATACTCCTTAACCTGGGCTTTTTCAGAAATGAAATAAGGTCAAGGAGGAGCTTAGACTTAAAACTAGACTTAGACTCAACTTTATACTTTTTACTAACTTGGAGTGTTTCTGAAATAAAACTGAATTAATTTTATATTTTTTTCAAATTAATTTTTAAATGTAAAGTCTCCTGAGACTTCATATAAAATAACTTTACCAAGCTGACATCTTTACAAAATACAGTAACACACGCCCAAGCTGCAAAAGAAAAGCACCTTGCTTTTGTTTGTTTTGTTTTTTTAACAAATCATCATTAACAAATGTTAACGTAAAGGTATATTTATTTTTATAACTGGAAATATTTTGCTTTATTAGTAGTTTAGAATAGTTTTCTATCTATATTTTAAACTAAATGTTCAAAGATTATTCTAAATGTGTGACATTTAGGGCTGAAGTAATTAATCAGAATAATCATGTCAAATAATTTAGTAGTCGATTAATCGTCAACTGGGGCATAGAGACTAAAACATGCCTTAAGCTGACATCTATAAACATTTGCATTTACCGTATTTTCACGACTATAAGGCGCACTTAAACGTCTTTTTTTTCCCTCAAAATGTGCAGTGCGCCTTATGGTGCGGTGCGCCTTATGTGTGTTGTAACTGCGACTTTTGAGACCACCTCATTGAGGAGATGATGAAAGAGTGGCTGAATGTAAGGAGGCCAGGTGTTTTTTTTCCACCCCTCACCATCGCTGTTAATATGTAACTCCATGCGTGCCCATCTCACAGCTGATGTGAAAAACATGGGGAAACAAATTAACGCTGCTCGACATCGGTGTGAACCGGACCCAGCAGGTGCAGCAGAAGCAGCGTGTTTACATGCAAAGTCAATGGTTGACGCGCATATAGGTGCAGCAAAAGGTCCCGCAGCGCGTTTTGGTGCAGCACGTCGGGAGCGTTTAAGCATCTGAAGCGCCGCCAACGCGCTTCTGCTGCTCGAGATGGAAAAATTGAAGTTTTGCTGCTGGACGCGCCGCATCAACCAATCAGAGAAGCTGATCTGGGAGCTGCCAGCGAGACAGACACAGCGCTCTGATGACATATGATATTAACGCAAATGGAAAAGGCTGGATGGATGCGTGGCTGAGGCAGGTGTATGTGAGAAGACTAGGTGGTTTTTTCCACGCATCACCATCGCTGCGTGCCCATCTCACAGCCGATGTGAAAAAAAGGTGAATCAAATGAACGCTGTGCTCGCCGTTATCTCGGGGGTCTGACAAAGGAGCTTCAACCGCTCGACATCGGTGTGAAGCAGCCGTTCGAAGTAAGGCTGCGAGCGGCGTGGGAGCGATGGATGACCGACGGAGACCACAGTTTCAGGATAAGAAGGCAGCGCCGGGCAGATTACGCCACAGTTTGCGGATGGATTGTAGATGCTTGGACTAAAGTGTCTGCTGGCTCTGTTGTTCAAGCTTTCGCAAAAGCCGGCATTATTTCTGAGGAGCTGCGCTGCACGGAAAGTGACTGACAGCGAAGAAGGGGAAACTGGCATGTCTGATTTAGCGCAGCTGTTTTATTCAGAAACAGAGGATGATGACTTTGATGGGTTTGATTAATACTTTGTAAGAAATACATGAATAAAGCACAATCATACTCAGTTTTGCTCCCGCTGTATTTTTCTCCCTGAAAACTTAATTCAACAGCAGCCTCTGGGCGGGTCTCCTCCTCTTCACCGCGGCTGCTGGCAGGTGTTTTTTCATCTAAATAATCTAAATCTTGCAGCTATATTTGCTGTGATCAGTGGGAATAAAGTAGTTTTAATATGTTTTTAAGTGAGAAAGTCCACCTGAAAACTTAATAATTGCAGTCAGTTCATCCAGATTATCTATTTCTGTCGGAGGCGCTCAGACCCCCACATACCAGCGGTGCGCTGACAGCAGAAATCTCTTCATCAGCAGCCTGTAGGCTGGGCAGCCTGGGGTTCACCGCGGCTGCTGGCAGGTGTTTTTCATCTAAATAATTTTAGCTGCAGGCACCAGGATACCGGCAATAAAAGCGAACATATTCCGTCAGCAGGTTTCAGGATTTTAAGTTAATTTAGGAGTGACCACAGCGCTGTGTCATCTGCGATGTGTCTGTCTCACGGCCAGCTCCCAGGTTTGATTAATACTTTGTAATAAATACATGAATAAAGCACAGTCATACTCAGTTTTGCACCCGCTGTATTTTTAAATACGCAGTAGAGGTATTTAAAGGTAGTAGAGGACATGTACCTGTATATAAAAAACGCGCCCTATAGTCCGGTGCGCCTTATGTGTGTGTTAAATACAGAAATGGGACACATAACTGAGAGTGCGCCTTTTAGTCCGGTGCGCCTTATGGTCGTGAAAATACGGTAGATAAAAAAAAAAAAAAAGAAAAAAAGTTTTGTTCTGTCGATATGCTTTATCCAGAACTCCTCAAGTGGAAAACTTTTAGTTTCATCTGGTTTAATTTAATTAAAAATCTTCTTTAAGGAACCTTTAGCTATATGATTATTTTTTGATTAATCAACAGACAGATTTGCTAAATAATTGTTAGTTGCAGCCCTGTTTACTTTAGACTTGATGGCAAATGGGACTTTATTCAATTTCCTAGCCTTCAGGTATAAATAGAGATACACTAATCAGGTAATATTTTTCTGTATCGCTCTCTATATTGAAGAAAATTTTAGATAGAGTATCGCTGAAAATGGACCCAATCCATAGGTGCAGATGTATTAATCTATTTCTTTAATGACTTTTAGTTGGATTGAAAATCTCTTGAAGAGCCTGAAAATGTACCCCTATGTCTTTGATTTAACAGTCAAACATGTGAACCAGTGCAGTTCCTAGTTATGACATGTTTCTAATGAACACTGGATGGAAAATACCTGGAATGCTATTTTCAGTTATCACGGACTTCATGATGCACTTTTGCTTTTAGGTGTTCAAATTCTTTTAATTACTTGTTTATTGTTTGCCCTCAGAGCCAAATTCCACAAGCTGAAATATGGGACAGAACTGAACCAAGGAGAAATCAAAGTACCAAGTTATGATTCAGGTGAGGATTAAAATGCTTTAAACCTCAAATTTGTTAAATATTGGGATGGATGGATGGATGGATGGATGGATGGATGGATGGATGGATGGATGGATGGATGGATGGATGGACGGATGGACGGATGGACGGACGGATGGATGGATGGATGGATGGATGGACGGATGGACGGACGGACGGACGGACGGATGATGGGCAGAAGGACGGAAAGACGGATGGATGGATGGACGGACAAATGGTCATCCATTTGTCTTCAGAGCGTTTCTCATTGTTGTTCTTACTCAGATGAAGGGAATGAGAGTGAAAGTCCTCCGAACAGCAGCCATCAGCTCAGCTGGAAACAGGGACGGCAGCTGCTCCAACAGTAAGCTCACTCACACACAATCATGTTTCTGTATCCTTATAAGGACTTAACATTAACTTCTAATGTCTTCTATGGCCTAACCCAGATCCTCACCCTAACTAACCTTCATCAATACATTCCTAATCCTAGACCTAAACTCTATTCACGCTACAGGCCTAAAACTAACCCTCCATCCCAGGAACCCAGTCGACTGGTCACCTGTAATTCCTCACAATGTAGCATAATGCAGGGAAACAGCCTTACACTGTCCCCACAAGGCAACAAAAATGCATGTCCACACATTTTTGTGTGAGTGTGTAAACACAGCAAATCTTCTTTCTATGGATTAACACTCTTATAATGGGAAACTAACAGCACCAGTCCACTGGGACCAGTTTGGGGTTTTCTTTTTCATCCTAATGGGTTCATAAAGTGTTTCCAATGGGGGGCATAGGATTCAACCCAGATCTTAGGATTAAATGTCTAGAGTGGAGTTCACTGTCCTTAATAAATGTGGGATATTTCAGTTACGGTGCTGAGTTCACTGTCTTTATTGAGACTGACACACAGTGGGGAGGAAGGTCCTCCAGCAGCCCTCCAGGGCTCATCCAGGTCCTCCTACTGGGAGTGGGCAGCAGCTCAGACGTTGTCTTGTCCTTAGAGTGTTTGTGGGAATGTTGAATGGAGGATTGTGCGGAGGCCTCCTGCGATCGGTGCAGCTGGTACGGAGGGAGGAGGGAAACATAAACAGTGGATGCTGTTCAGGAAAACCTCGGTCCTTCCAGTGATGAACACTGCTGCCCCGTCAGCCGGGTCCAGTTCTGTGGTCTCTAGGCTGGGTGTACATTAACAGATCGGATCCTGTTCCCGCTGAATCTTCTCGTGCTTGAACGTGGAGTGGAGGAATTCTGTGGTGATCAGGTAAAATGGTTATGGGTTCTGTTTCAATGCTTAGCTGGAATATTTCACATTTCTGACATTTTTATTTAGTCAAAATCAGCCTCTTGTTTTTGGATAAAAAGGTTAATTTGTCCTGAATTAAACAGTTGCTCAATTTTACCAAACGGTTCTGAAAACATACTAGGGTTTCATGGATCCGAGTGCAAAGAACACGCTGCCCCTGGTTCTCCTGCTGCAGCTGCAGAAAACTGTTCAGCATTCCCACATAGCTACTTATCATGCTTCCTAGAAATCCCACTGAAGTAAACAATAAGAGACCCTGAAGTGAAAAAAGGGGAAAAATGAAGTTTGTGAACTACAATTTTATTTAGAACTCCTCCATGATGCATGAAGAGCTTGAAGTAGAGCTACTGCTGCTCAACATCGAATCTCATCAGCTGAGGAGGTTCACCTGATCATTTTAGATTATTTTGTCCCAACATTTTGGGAAAGAACCAGAAGTCTTTGGAGGATCTATTTATGTTTTAAGAGGTTTGGGAAGAACCAGACATTATTCCTTAGACAGGATTCCCTTCCTGAAAGTGTTAGCATCGTAGTCTGACCTCCTATAAATGGGGATGGAAGAAGAGATTGATTTTACGATCAAAGCAACTACTTTCTGTCATAAATGTTCATACTCCGACTCCCGATTAATGCCAAAGGAATAATAGAAGATAAGAATAATCTTTAGCTCTTAGCAGGAGAGCATGGATCAGGAGTAGAGCAGAACTTCAGATTTAGTTTTTTTTAACTAATGATGGATCTTCTGGAAGATTAAAAACTGCTTCTTTAGATCAGGTTTAGGTGTTTTTGAAATATTCTTTCCTTAGGTTTAAGAAAATATATGAATCTATTATCATACATGATCACCGCTGACTGCTGAAGCAAATGATGTGTGTTGTCCTTCCATGTCTGACTCTACTAAACCATGATGTGGAGTTTTCTGTGCTGGGAACTATCCTGTCTTTGCTTTACATTCTTCCTTTAGGTCAGATCATGTCTGAGTTTAACAATGTCTCTTGTTGTCTTTTTGTCAACAAGGCTTAGCTGTACTCTTCCTTTAAGTCTGTTGAATTTCACAGACTGTCTTTGTTTAGATGCTTGACAAACTTAAGGCAGTGATTAAGCAAAACTCATTTTATCTAAAGCCAGAAGGAAAAATCTGTGAAACCTTGATCACTGCAGTGGACGTTCTGAAATTAAACAAAGAATGGGCGATTTACAAGTCTCACTGAAGAAATGTAGGCATCAAGTCTTTTCTTAAAGCATTGTTTAAAACTAAATTTAAAAAGAGGATTTTTTTCTCATTTAAAGAATATCTTCAAACATAGGTTTCCCGCAGTGAACTTTAGATGATATTAGATGCTTTTGTTTCTTCATTAGTGGTTTATTGTAACGTCCTGTTGACTCGTTTTAATAAAAAGGGGCTTCCTTGTCTTCAGTTGTCCAAAACTCTGCTAACTCAGACAGAAAACTCATATAACTGTTTTAATCAAATACAGCTTTAATTTTAGTCTTGAACTCTTAACTTGCAGAGTTTTGAACAGTCTGGCTCCTTTTAGGTCTGAAATTTCCCATTTGGCTCCATAAAAGTAGCTCCTGTTCTAAACACAGATTAGAAAATGCATAAAACTGAACGTGTTCTGCATTATTCCCCAGTCCAGATTAACACCTGACCCGTTTGTTGACTCAGGTACCTTCAGGAGGTTGGATATACCGACACCATCCTGGATGTCAAGTCCCACAGGGTAAAGGCGCTGCTCGGTTTGACCGGAGAATCCAGAGACAAACCCTCAGAGAGGAGAGCTGAACCTATGGTGAACGGAACAGAGTCCTCCTCCCTGAAGGACAGCGGCATGGTCAGGTAAGAAGCGTTCCTCTGAGTACTGAGTGGGTTCTTTATTTAAAAAAAAAAAAAACACAGAACTAAGCAGACACACTGTCCTCCCAGTAAACCCGACATGTCCGACTCGGCAGCCGTTTTGGAGGCCTTCAGGTTCATCGAAAGCGCCGCGGCGGAGTTCAGCGATGAAGACGAGGAGGAGGAGAGCGAGTCCAAGGATAGAACCATCCTCGACCTGGCTACCGTAAGTCTGACCTCGTTCCCCACAATGGCCCTGCGTTTGTGTATCTGTGCTGAGACCCAAACTGGTTTCTGTGGCAGATGGTGAGAAAGAAACAGTCATCCACGCCATCTTCCACAGCGTCCGACCTCAGCGATGACCCAGACACCGAGGAGGCCCTGAAGGGATTCGACTTCCTGGCGAGTCCGGATGAGCCGGATGTGTCCGAGCCGAGGAGCAGGGAGGACAGCGGGGAGTGGGGTGAGATGGGTCGGATGGTGGGGAAAGATTTGAGATGATGGAGAGGTGACTGGATTCAGGGGGAGGAGAACTGCAGGACAAACAGAAAACTTTAGAGAAAACAGGAGCACGGATCCTGGAAGCTGCAGTTAAACCAATTTCCTCCAGAACCATCTCATCAGTCGGTGACCTGCGTGTTCCTGTACCATAACAGAACCATTTCTCCTTTTCTTCAGTTACTTAGCAACACATGATGGAGAGCTCTCCCACGCAGCTCATGATTCAACACTTCACAGTCCACATAGTTGGAGATCCGAGCTGACTCAGTGGCGCATTCAGCTACAGTTTCTGCTTTGCATCATAAAACCAGCACAGAACACAGAAACGGGTCAAATCCAGCTCCTTTTGCTACTGTCTGAAACACTAATCCAGAACCCAGGTCAGCTCCATGATCTGTCCTGGTACCAACCTCTTTCTACTCTTAGTTGAATGTTCAATATGAGCCATCGATCAGAACCGGTCCAGTTTATTCCCAGATTAGCTGCAAGGAAATCTTTTAAGTTTTCACCTGGAGAAACATCTGAAATCCTTCACAACTACTACCCCTGCAGCTCATATGAGGAACAGCAACAGTCTCAACAGTTCTTTCATCATATTTTTCTATATAGTTTTCTTTATATTATGATTTTTTCTTTATTTTTTTCTTTGCCTCTGAACTGTGTCATATTTAGTTCTTTATTTATTAGAGGCTCAAAACTGTAAATACTTCATCCTGTTTTATTTAACCTTGTTTGATGTTTATGGTTTGTTGTTACATCTGTCCTTTACCAAACATGTCCTCCTTGTCCCATAGAGAAGGAGGATCCATCTGCTCCTGGAGAACCGGTCTGGGACGTGGACCAAGGCCTGATTGCCCAACTGAAGGAGCAATACAAAAAGGAGAGAAAGGGGAAGAAAGGAGTTAAGAGTAAGTCCTGCATCTGATCTGGATTTCATTCTTTCTATTAGTTTTTTTCTGGGTCATCCACCCTGCTGAGTCTGTTATACTAGAGAAAACTCAGGCAATGTATCAATGTAATAATCCCATTTTTTTGTATTTTTAATTTTCCCCCCTTTCTGTTCCCGAACAGTGCCCCCTAAAACTAGAAAACATCACTGCAGTTGATTTGTGTTTGGATTTATTTCAGTGTTTTAATATCAAAGATGCAACAGGTCTGTGGGGCTGTGTTTAGATCTTTCAGTGTGCATCTGATGTTTTATTTTGTTACCTGGTGGAAATAGGACCAACATTCAGGTCTTTTCCACCTTTTTGTTACCTCGGCAATGGATTCTTCTTAAACCATCAGGAAGCACTAAGGCTAAATTTATCCATCTCTGGATGTTTTCCTGGATGGCATGATCTACCTTTTGAATGTAGAAGTCTTTCCTCTTAGTTACACTGATTGTGTTAAAGGATTCTGCACCTGGAACATTTTATCTATAACCGATTCTGCTTTTTTTCTCTCCATTGATATAACCGAAGGTTTGCAAACTTAAACCACTTCCTATATCTTCCTATGCCTCTTGTCATCTTTATCCCCTAGGACCGAACCGCTCCAAACTCCAGGACATGCTGGCTAACCTGCGGGACACCGAGGAGCTCCCCCCCATGCAGCCGGCCATGTCAGCTCCCTCGCGGCCCACTGTTCCCAGACTGAATGAGCCCGAGGTTGGTCGGCCTGAAGACGGTAAGCCCCTCCTCCTCCTGGACCGTCATTCAGCTGCACCTGCAGCCAAATGCTCCCGTACCGAATCCTCCTTTCATGCTCCCTCCTTGTAGAACCAATGACGTTCCTGCCGTCCACCGGGAAGTCCTTCATTCTGGGAAGAGTGGACGAAGCCGTCTCCAACGAGCTTGGACTGGGAGAACTGGCCGGACTGACAGTTGCCAATGAGGCAGAAAGTCTTGGATATGATGTGAGTAAAACAACCAGATCTGAGAAAATCTTTATGAATTTTCCACCCTGACTCCTGATTTCATGTCAATAGTCCTTTTAGCAGAAACCTTAGATTGAAAAGATGAAGAAGAGGCAACAAAATAAGAATGACTCCCTTTATAGATCCAACTTGTTTCCACTTGTGTAAAACTATCAGATTTTGTCTTTAAATGTTTATTGTGTATGTGAGCCACCGAGCTGTTGAGTTTAGATTGATAAATATAATTATAAGTAAATAAATTGGCATTGGCTTGGTGTGGGGAGTCTAGTTAAAAAAGCATATTTGATAAGCCAAACATGCAAATATTTATATGATGAGGTCCTTTTGTGGGTAGAAATCACCTAAACCTTCTTCAGCCTTAGAATATCATCAGTTAATCCCTGCTTTCTCTAAACAGATCACTAACAACACGGATGCTCTGAGGAAAACCTGGAACCCCAAGTTCACCTTACGGAGCCACTTTGACTCGGTCCGGAGTCTGGCCTTCCATCCTGTGGAGCCCGTCTTGGTCACAGCATCTGAGGATCACACCCTGAAATTGTGGAACCTCCAGAAGACGGCACCAGCCAAAAAGTGAGAGATTATAGCAGGAATAATCCAGTCAAAGCTGCTCTGATGAGGATTTCACTGTCTCATGCTAAGATTTAGTTTCCTTTTAGGTCACATTCTGATTTTGTTTCTAAGGACTAAAAAGGCATCTAAATTCAAAAGCTTCCCTAAACTCAATCTGAATTCAGAATAAAGGACTTCATTATCAGCATCAACTTCAATTCAATTATCTTTTTATAGATTGAGCAGAACAGATGTTGGAGGATGCAAACATTATTTAAATGCAGTTAAAGAATAAATATTTACACCAAAAACTTGATAAATTATATTTTACAGATTGTTTATTACACATTTTTTGGGTGAATCAAAAAGATGAACAGTAATGCTACGTTCCGACTGCACGCTGCTGAAGCAGCAAAAGCAGCTGGTTTTAATGCAAAGTCAAAGGTTGATGCGCATCGAGGTGTATCTTAAGGTCGTACAGCGCGTTTCAAGAGCAGGAGCAACCCATCTTGAAGCAGCTGAGGCAGCACCTCATTAGCTTCTGAGCATTTGACGTGTTTGACGCGCTTCACAAGCAGCAGATGCTGGAGTTGGAAATTTGAACTTCTGCTGCTTGACGTGCCACATCAACCAATCTGAGAAGCTGATCTGGGAGCTGGAAGAGAGACAGACACAGCGTTGTTGTTGCAGATCGCTATGATCACTTACCTGAAGCAGTTTATTAACGCCTAAATTAACTTAAAATGTCGAAACCTGCCGGCAAATTATGTCCGCTTTTATTATTCTGGTGCCTGCAGTTTGGATTACATACATGAAACGCCAACATCTCCTTCTAGCCGCCACGAACAGTAGCGAAAAACCTCCAAGTTGCGACCTGGCCAGAGGCTGCTGTTGAAGGGGATTTCCAGTGACAGCACACCGCCAGTGTATGGTGGTTTCGTGCTGGTCCGACAGCAAAATAATATTTGAAGGCAGGATGGTAATCTTGATGAACTGACTGCACAGATGATGTTTTGAGGTGGACTTTCTTACTTAAAAACATATCAAAACTGCTTTTTACCCAGTTATAACAGCAAATATAGCAAAGCCGCTCTCCGCTTTTGAACACAGGAGCAGCAGAAGCATCAGATACAACTGGACACACTTTACTAGACGCTTCAGGAGCATCAAAGATGCTCAAGACGCGCCTCTGACCTTAATCTGTATAATCATCAAAAATGAAGCAGCAGGTGCTTTTTTACTGCTTTCAGCGCTTGCTGATCCAGGGTGGCCTGAGGGTGACAGTGTTTACTGGCAGTTTCAGAGCTGATTAAGATGATGGAGCTTCTTTTATTTTACAATAAATTGTTTATAATGATGATGATGATTATGAAGTGAGACGAAGATGATTATACCATCAACTCCACCCAGTTAAAGATGTTGGGAATCTAAGGACTCTCCCAGTTTTCTGATGTTTTCTCTTCTGATGAGGCTTCTGTTTTGTTCCTCCAGGTGTGCAGCGTTAGATGTGGAGCCCATCTATACGTTCAGAGCTCACAGGTGGGATTTATACTTGATCAGAACTTTGAACCGGGTCAGAACCTTCAGTGTTTATCAAAGTGATCTGACCTGAAACTGTCTCTGTGTGCAGTGGGGCTGTTCTCAGCGTCACCATGAGCTCAAGCGGGGACCAGTGTTTTAGTGGGGGGGTGGACGGCACCATCCAGAGCTGGAACACGCCCCACCCGAACATAGACCCTTATGACTCCTATGGTAGGACTCAGCAGGTCGGCAGTCATTACCATAAAACTGCTGCTTCCAATCGATAAAGGGTTTTCTCTCAATCCTGTTGCAGAGGCCTCCATACTGCGCGGGGCGCTGTGCGGCCATACGGACTCAGTCTGGGGCCTTGTCTATAGCTCAGCACACCACCGTCTTCTCTCCTGCTCGGCTGATGGGACGGTCCGACTCTGGAACGCCGCTGACATCTCACCCGCTTTGGCGATTTTTAATGAAGATGGAGGTTAGAGACAATCCGGATCAGAATCCATCAGACCTGATCAGTTATATTGATCTTTCAGCTGCTTTACATGTGTGCTGCAGCGGTTAGAACTTCACAGAGGTTTTTGCATAGCTGCGTGAATCTTCCACCATGGCTTTTCAGTCAGTTTTTAAGTCTGAATTTAGATTAAACCATTAAATCAAATGGGTCATTTTCTTTTTGTTTTCTTTGCTCTTGGAGCAAGCTTTAGTTCCTTCTCCATATGTTGAGCTGACGAGTCTCTGTCCTCTATGTGGCTCTGTTTCAGACATGGGGGTCCCAACCTCAGCGGACCTGGTGAGCAGCGACCCAGCCTATATGGTGACGTCGTTTAATACGGGACATATTGGACTCTTCAACATGGAGACTCAGCAGCTGGTCCTGAAGTTTGAGTCTGCTGGACCTCCAGGTGTGACCAGAGATCCCCATCAGCAGGTTTTAGACATCAGTGAAAAGTTCCAGGAGTTTAGGAAGTAAAGCCCAGGATGGTTCAGACAGATTCTTCTGATGTCCCTCTTTCATCAAAGCTCCTTTCAGCAGCTCAGTGAACATGGTTGAGATAAAGCAGGAACGAGTCAGATTTGATATAATTAGACATCAATCCTTCCCTGCTGTGTTGCATCATATTATATAAATAATGGAGCGGATATCTGTTTTATTAAGGTAAAGAGGTAAACCACTTTCCTTGCAGTCAGAGAGCAGCAATGCCTCAAGTTAAGAGACGGGACAAGATTTTAGCAACATGTCAGGAAAACTAGAAATCCTGTAACTCCATCCCTATATAATCCCTATTTCCTATAGAATTTTCTTACAGCTTCTTAGCTCCATCTCTTTATTTCAAACACCTTGCTGATGCGGAAAGCCGCTGACTGAGTCGGCTTCATACGGTAACAGCTGCCTCTTACTTTCAGACTCACCAATCAATTATTTTAAAAAGACATTGTATTTTTTAAAAACACCTATTGGTCGATCATGACAGGTCCTTATCAACATGGATTTGGGGACACCTTGTTTGGTGGGGCTGGGTTCACTATGGAGTTATTGACAAAGATTATATGATAAATACTATTTTTTTGGCAAGTTGACTTAGGCAGCATATGCATGTCTTTACCTGGTCCCAAACAGGTGGGAATACATTTAAACAGCACAATTTCTTCCCTATGTTGGAACCATACAACCTGGTGGCTAGGGGGAACTGTAGTGTCAGTCGATTTTTTCCTGTGCATCTCCATCAGAGGACTCAGATAAAAGCAGAGCACTGTTTGCCAGCTGCATACTGCATACCTTTTTTTTTTCCATGTGAGGTTCTGGATCTGATCTATTGGTTTGCAGGCTGATTAATCTCAAGCCTTGTCCGCCTTACAGAGTCTCCATGTAAGATCAACAAAGTCCTGAGTCATCCGACACTGCCGATCACCATCACAGCACAGGAGGACCGGCACATCCAATTCTTCGACAACAACACAGGTAGGAGCATCACCTCTTTACGTTTATCAGATGGATCTCTTCTCTTTCTCCCGGAATATCTGTATAATCTGGCTCTGGATCCGTTACTGTAGGTAAACTAATCCACTCCATGGTTGCCCACCTGGACTCAGTCACCTGTCTTTCTGTGGATCCAAACGGCCTATACCTGATGTCAGGAAGTGAGTCTTTTCATACAATTATTATTATTTTATTATGAATATTATTGATTATAATTGGAAATTATAATTGATCATTTATTAGTCTAATAAAATGAATCTACAGCCGATGGATAAGTAGATAATTGAGACTTGTGGCTGCCTGTCTTTAAAGTCGTATGGAAGTCAATTTAAATTTCAAATCCTTCTGGCTTAACATATAAAATGCATATAAATGCATTCCTTATCTGACCGTATTGTCCCAAAAGTTAGAAAATGTTTTTTTAAAAACCCTGTCATAAAATCTGTGTGATTTTTTTTCGTTATCTTATGCGGGCCAGTTAGTTATACGTCAGCTTGTACATCTAAATTCAGCCAATCATATATCAACGGTCATCTGTCAATAAAATTTTTTGCGTCATAGCATCTTGATTCATATGTCGCAGCTAATATACGCAACAGTTTAAATAACAAATAAGAATAATTCACTTCACCATTGAGTTCCGTCCCAGTGTTCACGGGGATGGACGTCTGTGTCTTCGGCAGGCGTAGAGCTAACAGAACTGGCAGCGTTGCGAGGCAAGGGCTCAAACATGTACGGCTGTAAGCCTTCTACACCAAACCAAGCTTCTGCCGCCCTGGCGTCCTCTTCCACAACAACTTCCTCCCCGCTTTTCTCCTCTAAATAAAAAATGCATGAAGGAGGAGACTTATCCACGACCGCCGACACAAAACTCTCCTCCTCTTGCATGTTTTCGCTGTCCTTGGTGTTCCTTGACAGTGTTGTTGCTAAGTGCTACTTGGTCCCAATATATTGCTAACTGGTTATCAAGATGCTTCCGTTACACCGGCCACAACCAAAATGCTTGCGAACCTTCCGCCACAACAACCCCTCCCCCTTGATAATAGACCAATCACATTCACTTTATTTATTCGTGTAAAGTCGGGCACCATTTAGGAGAATTTGGAAATGCAACGGTTGGAACAGCCGCTTCCCTACGACTTTAATGATTAAATTAACTATTTGGATTATCAATCAACCACAACTTAATTTACCATCAAATGCTGATACTAAAATATTCATAGGAATGGCCATCAATACTGACCTATGAACTGGAGGAGTCAATGTTCACCTATACAGCTTGCATAGTAGTTTTAGTTTTTCTAATTTTCTTTTTGATATTGCCATTTTGAAATCTCTAGAAATACAAGTGTGATTAAAGAAAGGAAGAGCAGCAGCATAAAATCACGTTTACAACTGGATAAGGCTGATTTATACTTCAAAACTGGGTCATCTGCTTGTGTCACAGTGAACGCAGAAACGTCCCCACCCCTTCCGCAGACACTCTGCTGAACCTCTTCCAAATTGTAGGTGACCACAGACAGTGCGGCAGACAGGAAGCCTCTGAGTGGTCAAATCTAAATCCACTCTACACTGTCCGTATTTCCTGTTTGGTACCATACCGGCTTGTTTTGTTTGTATGACCGCCATTGTGGATAACGACTCGTGAAGTTGGGTCAGTTAGAAGAGCGAGGTGCGCGAGAACGCTAGGACCTTTTTTCCATCTGGATCCTCTCTCTTTTTCGCCCTCATGTCCCTCCTTGTTGCACAAACTTGCCCCCACTTCCTCAGCGCTTCGGTCTTATCTAGACCCACACCTAGTTCGTGATTGTCCCTCTTTCGTTGTGGCATGGAATAACATAGCACAGACCACGCTTCAAAATTGAGCATAAATCAAAAATGTGATAAGAACTACAGACACATCCACTTTATTTATGCTGAAATTCATTTCTGTCAGTGAGCCCGAGAGCAGCTGTGGTTTTAATGTAGCAGCACATGCAGCTCTGTGGCGGCTCATCTATAGAGTTTTGTGTTTTCTGCAGTCAGTAGCTGGGTTTCCATTAAACCACAAATTGTAATTACAAAAACAAGTTTACTAAATGGAAAAACATTAAGTGCCTTGTAAAAAAAAATGAAGAAGAGGTTTTGAAGTTGTTGGAGAAAGATGGGGTGACATATTTGGATTCATGAGGAGACGGAGAATTTTTTACATTTAGTTTTCCGCTACCATCTTGTTGTCAAGAGTAATGGTGTTAGCCAATATGTGCTATTTTAGTTGTGTTTCTTATTTAATGGAAATACCACAACTGCAGAAATTAACATTTCACGATCAGAAGAATATCAACCTAGTTTTGCACAAATTTGTAATGGAAACACAGCTAGTGAAATATTCAGGTGGTCAGCTGCTCCTAAGAGGACCTGTTCCTTGTCCTTACTGGCCCTTTACCTTCACAGGTCACGACTGCTCCATCCGTCTGTGGAACATGGAAAGTAAGACCTGCATCCAGGAGTTCACTGCCCACCGGAAGAAGTTTGATGAGTCCATCCATGACGTGGCGTTCCACCCAAACAAATGCTACATCGGCAGTGCTGGAGCCGACGCACTAGCCAAGGTCTTTGTATGACCGGGACCTGCAGTGACTATTTGTGTCATCATGGGGTTGACTCTCCTCCTACTGGACTCGGGCTGGCCTGCATCCCATCAATAAGCTCTTCATTTCCAGTCCCAAGGGGTGGTGTTCTGCACCTTTTAGGTTTGCTTGTGCTTCCACATACCTCCTCAATACTCAATATGCCCCCAAGTTAATCAGAGTCCTGCTAATGACCTGGACCTGGACTAGAGTGTGCAGAAGCGAAGATTTATCTAAAAAGTGCAGGAAACCAGACCACCAGGAACCAGGAGCAACCTGAAAAATGTTTTTCAAAACCCAAAACCTCTGCAGCGTTTCTGCTTTTGGGAATTCTTTATCAGTATGATGTGCCTTTTTTCCTTAGAGCAGAGATTCCTTTAGAACCTGAAGAAATTAAAGTGCCAGTTCAGATTTCAGCCCCCTGCTGGCGGTTAGCAGTACTGTCTTGGTTGTCTAAAGATTGTGCAGAGGTTTTGTTTTAAAGGTTCATTCCAACTGCTGAAGAGTTGGACATTTTTCTCTGTGGGTTGTCTCATTTCTTCTGGACTTTTAACAAGTTCTAACTGGCCTGGACAAGTTCCTGACAGAGCTGCAGCGGAAATCCTGCAGTGGAGCCCAGATTTCTATTTACTTTTTCTTTTTCTTTCTTTTTTTTTTTTTTAAAGGTTAGAGGTTCCTGAGAGGTGCTGGTTCTGTTCAAAGAGACTTTCTGATTGTGTGCTGACCTAAACTATTGATTTTGGTGTTGGTATTCTGACATTGAGCGGCTGGTTTTAAAGGGATGTTCAGGTAGATTTACATTTTGTATTCTCTGTTTTACTTGAAAAGTGGATTTTGTTCCTGTTGGGATGTTTCAGGAAGTAGACTTCTACTTGGAAGCAGCTGCTTCCTGTTTAGGATGAACTCTGGTTTTCCTTTTATCAAGCTGTGTAAAAAAGAATAATTGAAATGTGTGTAGAGTTTGTGTTACAGGGAATCTATTTATCTACCAGGTGGGAAACTGTAATTTAAGATAAATTTTAACTTGAGCTTGATTTTTATGTTTTTCCTTAATTGGAAAGTTGAACTTTCCAGTTCACCAAGTTGTACTTCCTGTGGTGATGTTCCTATTTTTTAACTGAAATCTGTTTAGATTTAGACTTCCAGAACTTTTCCCTAGCTGATCCATCTGGTCGTCCCAGAAGCGTTCCTATGGATGGAAGGTGACAACTAAAGGAAACGAGTAGTACATTCAACAAACATCTGGAATCCTTTTTAAACCGGATCTAAGTCTGCTATAAAACATGGATCACATTCCCATCATGGACCAAAGGCTGGAAGAATTTCCAGAAATCAGACGGGTAAATACAGAGGTCAGCTCAGAATGCCAAGCAAGGTTACCACGGTAACCAGTGATGCTCTGGAGCAGGTTAAATCAACACATTAAAGCTGAAGTCTGTAAGTTTTTAAAAATCACTTTTTTGTCATATTGGCTAAAACTGTCCCTATGCCCAGACAGCAGTACATGTGATATGTAACCTGTGAAAAAACTGCTTCAATTGGTCCCGCATACTGCCTGTATTTCAATCTGGAAAGAATAATTCGGTACGAGTCAAAACAACCAATCACAGCCAGAGAAGCGTCTGATGGAGTGTTAATCACAGCTCACACACGCTGATTCCCGTTATCGCTCTTACCGGTTCACACTCCATGCCGCATACGCTGCTTGGACGCTTCTGGTCGCATGCGGTAGCCGCACAGATGCTGTGAGAGGGGTGGAGCTTGGAGGTGGGGCATGAGTGAAGCAGAGAGGGTGGGGGAGTGGCGTGAAACCTGTTTTTCTTCAAATTTTCAGTCGAAGTCTGCTCTCTTCTCAATGTTACAGACTGCAGCTTTAAGCGTTTCTCAGCCAATCTGTACTCGTGGAGTGTTATCATGTCTGCAACAAATGGGAAAATAGTAAATATAATATATTTATTTTTATTAAGGGAGATGCAAATGTGTCATACACAGTAAAGTTACAAGGAGGACTAATATTGGATATGTTGTGTTGACTCATTTCCTCCCCGTAATTTAACTGGAAATATTTTGTTCATAAAACCACAAACTTTTGTTTGTACGTCCAAGATGAATTTTTCACTTTGTCCGAAATCCAAATAAAATCTTATCAACGGTAAAACAAAGATTTTGTGCGTTAGTAGAAGACTTAATAAAGGCTTAGTAGGGTTCCTGGCTGAAGATATATTAGAAGTGCTTATTTGGACCGTAAAGGTTGCTGCTTGACATACTGTTACTGTAAAAGTAATCACAGTATCACCTCCTGTGAACGTGCTATTCATCCTGCATCCTCCTGATTAGTCCTGTGATTCTGGTTTCAAACATTTCCAAACTCACTGTTTATATTTTCTTTTTCACTTATGTATTTTTTTGAAACATTATAGTCCTACTAATTCAAACCTAACATCTGATCATTTGGTCAGACCACACAGAGCTTGAATCTACTTCAAGGTTTTTTAACTTCGGTGTGGAGTTGCTAACTACCGTCTGGCTCTGTACAGCATCTATGGCTTCCTGACTCTTGGCAATGTTACATATAAAAATACTTTTCTTTCTTCACTCTGTTTGCAAAAAGTGCTAAAAACTGGAGCGATACCTTTTTTGTCTTTTGACCCAGTTTATGAAACACAGGATAAAATAGCAGAACCTCCCTGTTTGGATTTTTAAGTCCGAAGTTAGTCAGTTTGTTTAAATGCTTAAATGCTCTAAAATATAAAATGTTCCAATTTATGTAGGAGAAAAAAAATTATAAAACAACCACTTTGCCTGTAAAATATTGAGAGCTTTGGGGCACTTAAGTGAGAAAAATAAAAGAAGGGAAAAAAACTCTGCTGCTTTTGTTTTTATTCTGATTTTTTTTTTTTTTTTTATCCAGACAGAAAATCAGGAAGGTGAATCCCAATTTTTTTTCAGCCTCTTCAGGATGGAAACCCTGGCAGAATCCTGAAACCTTTGGTGGCAAACTCAAAATGATGACACATATGAGGTGTTGATTGAATATTTTCAGTAGAAACTGGGATCTCTGCTGTTTTTTCATTTTGTTGATCCTTTCCAAATCCTTCCCCAAAGGGTAGTTTCTGTCCACCGTGAAGTTCACTCAGGGTGACAGGTTCTGTCTTTGATGGGTTTCTGTGTCAAAGGATAATCTTTAAATTTGGCAATCATCTTTATAGCTCTCCTAAGTATCAGATCTTAATATCCTTGACAGTGTTGTTGACCAGTAACCGGTTACGTCATATTCTGGACCTCTGGATTGATCCAGCTCTGGGATCGTTCCAACCTCAGAGCTGCAGAGAGGGTTAAACTGGTACCCATCTCTGTAATATTCAGCTAATATTCAGACCTTCCTCTGGCTCAGCCTGCCTGTAATTCCTTCTTGACCTTGTACAGTTTACCTGCTGTTGCCTCCTTGCACACAAACCTTGCTTTCCTCCCTTCCTTCTCAATGCGAGGCTCATGGATCACTAAAAATAAAGGAGACTTTAGATCGCTGACTCATGGTGTTAATTGTATATTTGGTTCTGTAATAATGTTTTCACAGGGAATGATTTTGGATCAGAGGACTGTGTCCAAACCATAGAAGTTTTTTTTTTCTGTGTAAATTCTAAACTTATTTTAATGAGAATAAAAACTGAAATATGGTGCTTTATGTTTGGTTGTCCCTTATTCTGGTCAGATGCATCTTCTTTAGGATCGGTTCAATAGCTCAGAGAGGAAAGTCAAGCAGCCCAGAGGCCTTCAGCAGCTCGTTCTCCTGTAAGTCAAACATGCAGCACGTAGAGACAGAAAGCCGTGCAATGGTAGAAACGCTCACCTGGACTTCTGCAGAGCATCCATATGTTTGGATTCCAGGGTCCCCTGAAAACAGTAAACAGGTATGTGTTTAGGAAGAAAATCTCTTTGACTGAGATTGATTAAGCTAATGTTATTTCAGAGCCACTAACCTTTAGAAATGTTATTGGAGGGAATTTGAAGTCCTTCCCATCCCGTTAGTTTTTCATTTTGACTGAAAATGTCAAAATAAAAATGTTTTTCATTCATTGCGTGCATGGGCTTTTCTAGAAAAGATTTTTTTCCTTTCTTCATCAATGTCGCCATCACTGAAAACAATTCATGTCCAATCATTAAACAGCATGGCTACAGGAGCTGGTTCCTAACAGCAACTGCTTGCCTCAGTTTTACTTGTTTTTTTTCCAGCCTTTTTATTGTCATTACAAAGAACAACAAAACTCACTCTCTGCATTTTGACCCATCTCCTTGGGGAGCAGTGGGCTGCCATTGTGTGGCGCCCATAGAGCATTTTGGGGTTAAGGATCTTGCTCAGGAACCCAGAGTGCAGGCTGTGGGGATTGAACGAGGTACTTGTAACCTTCTCAGAGGACAGGCGCATTGCACTAACCCATTGTATTCATGTAACAAGAGTTCCAGAAGGTTACTGTGCACATATTTGATTCTCTTACTAATCTTAGGTGTTTGAAAAAAAATCACGCCAGCAGAAGAAGAGTTGACCTTTAATTTAAACAAAGAGGATGTTCGAAAAATAGAAATAGTATTTATAGTACGGTACCTGAAGTTCAAAAAGTACAAGTAAATAAAATCTATAAAGGCTTGTCTGTGTATACACAGAAATGTTAGCCATTTTTTTTTATTATTAATTTGGGGGATAGAGAAAATAAAACAATTAAGCAATAATATGTTCTGATTCATGTACAGAAAAGTCATTCCGAAAGCAGACCAGCTCCAGCACAGATTGGAGAGGGTGGGCAAAAGGGCAATAAACAGGGGAGATTAGTTCTGGAATTAGCAATGGAAAGTGACAAAGTAGATTTACTTGATTACTGTACTTAAGTACTTTTTTAAGCATCTTTACTTTACTTGAGTATGCTGATGAAGATTCTCAGTCATCCAGGTCATAGTTATTCCAAAAAAAGAGAAAAAAAACAATCCACTGGACTTTGTTTCAAATTTTGAAGACGTTTCGCTTCCCATCCTGGAAGCTTTTTCAAATCAAAATGTCAGAAATAGCGTTGAGTTTGAGGTTTTATACAAATAATCCTTGTTTTTGTTTAGAAAACATGCAAATAAAACGGACGAAGGGGTCCAGCTCTTTGCCCCATACCCATCTAACTGTCGATAGCTCAGTCATTAAAGGGAATTGTTGGCCTGGCTGAGTAGGCAAGGGCCTCCGCCGTCCTGAACAGAGGCAGGGGCTATCAGGACGGGATCGAGAAAATTGCTGCATTTTAGGTTTTTGAAAGGTGAAATCTGAGTCCCCCCCTTCTGTTTAAGGTTAGGTTTTCTTTCTTGACATAAATGGCTTCCATCACATCCCTCTCAAACCAACTATTTTCTTTGTTCAAAATGTAAACATTCTGGCCCTCAAAATAAAGTCCTTTGTTCATGAGGTGTAGATATGCTGCAGAGTCTTGTCCCAAGGAGGTCACTCTTCTGTGTTGGGTCATGCGTCTGTGGAGAGGTTGTTTGGTTTCTCCAATATAAAGATCAGAGCATTCCTTACTGCATTGAACTGCATACACCACTCTCCTCATCACAGGTCTGGGGTTTTTGTCCTTAGGATGCACTACTAGCCTCTGTCTAAGGGTCTTGTTAGGTTTGAAAAGTGCTGGGATTTTGTGTTTAGAGAAAATCCTCTTGAGTTTTTCAGAGACTCAAGCAACATATGGGATGGAGATGTTTTTCCTTCCAATCTTCTCACCGTTCTGTTCTGCTGTGTGTCTTTTTGATTTCCTTGCTGATTTGACAAACGCCCAGTTTGGGTATTCACTGGTTTAAAGAGCATCTTTGATGTGTTTCTGTTCTTTGTGCTTCCCTTCTGTTTTTGTAGGGATATGCTTAGCGCGACGTTGTAAGGTTCTGATGACTGAAAGTTTGAGTTCCAGTGGTTGTTGTGAGTCAAAAGAAGATATTGGTCTGTGTGAGTGGATTTCCTATACACTTCAATATGGAAAACTAAACATCCAAAATATCGTGCGGTTCAATTTGCGTGTTTTCTAGGCCAAAACAAAGCCTCAAACTCGGCGCTATTTCTGACATTTTTAATTGAAAAAGGCTTCCTGGATGGAAAGCGAAACGTCTTACAACTTGGAAACAAAGTCCAGTGTATTGTTTTTAAAAAATGTTTTAGTAATTTTATTGGGGGGTGGGGGGGTACTTATAACCTTCACTTCACTACATTCTTAAGTCAAATATAGCACTTTCTACTCCACTACATTTTTAGGAAGCTGCTAGTTATTTGTTCCTTATTTCTCAGATTAGCCTTTTTAATTTGGTTGTTGCTGTTTTTCTTTCTTGAAATACTTTTCAACATACAAGATACCAGTCCTTAGGACACCACTGTTTTATTAATTTGCATGACATTCCACATATGGGGAAAACTCAGGACAGATATTAATATTTTATAAATGTCATTAAAGTGTTAGTTGTTGCCATTTGGCCAAGTTGTTCAGTAGGATGAGTTCTCAAATCAGAGTTGTAGTTTCTTTGTGAGAATAGATTAAACCTTGAACCTCTATTCCATTATGAAAGTGTAAGGAGAATCAAGACTCTCCTATTTACTGTTTAGTGTGTTTTTAATGAGTAAAGATCAAAATGGCTGTCCTTATATTTGATTTGGCAATTTTATGCTAAAGTTCTTTACAGGTGGTGTACAATCTGTAGTATGTGGTTCTATGCATCAACACATCAGGTGGTAAAGTCCTTTAAAATGCATGTACTTTTGAATACTAAAGGGTTTTCAAGAGTGAGTACCGTAGTACTTCTTACTACTACTATCTTGAGTAGATTATTGACTAATTACCTTTACTTGTTGTTGAGTGGGATTTGACTATGAGTATCAATACTTTCACGAAAGTACTGTTGTTAAGTACTTTGACACTGAGAATTAGTACAAGCAAAAAAAAAGAAGAGTAGCTAAACCAAAAAGAGGAAAAGTGGACCAACAAAAAGGAATGAAGGAAAAAAGATTTTATTTTTAAAAAAAAGTACAAATAAGTACATAAGGGAGAAACAGGAGAGAAGATGAAATTAGGTTTGGGCGCAAAGGACCTAATGACAGAATATTTGCAATAAATAAACATTATACAGGAAGATTTTGATATTGTGAAGAAATGGAAACAATAGGAAATGTTATTTAAGGATGTTGGTGATATAAAATAGTAATAATAATAAAAACAAGAAGACAGATTTAGAAAATATGCAGGAAAAATGATGTTAAACATTTTTGCATAAAGATGTACACACTAAAATTATAAACATGTTGATTCTTTTTTTTTTAATAAACAAATACATTTGTTTAATAGAATTTGAGGATATCAGGAAATTAAAAATTAAAGTCACTCCATACTGATAGGTAGCGGTAATGCACTTCTTTGGTATTTTTGCCAACAGCCAAATAATCTCTATGAAGAAGAAAAATGTTTTAAGTTTTAGTATAACAGAAATAAAGGGTATAATTAAACAAAAAACAAAAGAGAGGTGGCAAAAGTTATGGGAAGAAGAAAAGAAAGGAAGGTGTTTCTATAAAATCCAAAAGAGAATTGGACAAATAAGAAGAACAGAAAGGAACAGGAGAGTAGAGATAATTATTTCACAACTTAGAATTTATAAAAATATTTTTAATAGGGAAACATCAGACAGGTAAATGTGCAGGTAAAGATGAAACAGTGAAACATGTTATATTTGATTCAGAGAAACAAGTTAATTAGAAAACTTAGTAATATGAAAACGAAACTTGACATTGTTGATTTACTGCAAAAGGAATCAGAGGATATCAGGTTATATTTGAGTTTCTGAAACATTCATTTGTATAACAGGATATAGTTTATTTATTTATTTATTTATTTATTTATTTATTTATTTATTTATTTATTTATTTATTTATTTATTTATTTAGCCATGTAGTCCACACTCCTTAACAATATGTGGCGGTAATGCTCACCTAACGTTTTTTGCCAACCGCCAAAAATATTATAAAAGAAGAAGAAGAAAATGTTTTAACAAACTATTCCAGTAGGTGGCAGTAACGCGTCTTTAGCTAAACTGAAGAGTTCGTCTCTGATTGGCTGTTTCCGCTGCTGTGGCGTCCTAGTAAACAAAGCCGTGCAGCTAAATTCTGCTCAGTCTCTAATATTTCTATGTAAAAGTCACAGTTTGTTTGCGATCCGAGTGGGTCCTTGCGGAACTGCTTTGATTCTGCTTACGTCAGCTAATGACATCCTCGGAGAGGCAGCTGCTGCCAGGGTTGGTCAACGGGAGGCTAATGTGGCTAATGCTAGTTTAAAGCTAAAGTCCGGTGGGTTTTCCTTATTTTCTTATGGAGCCCGGTTCTGTCTGGTTGTGAAGTTTCTCGCAGTGTAAGCAAGGGTTCAGTTCGGTCCCCGGAGCTGCCATGAGCTGTTCTCCGGTGTGACTGAAGGAGGATGGCTGCAGAGTTGTTCCCCACCCAGAAGCTGGTGTCTTCGGCCTCAAGCAGCAGCAGTAGCAGCTCCTCCGCCTCCATCCTGCAGCAGAACCTGAGCAACAACAACAACCTGGCACCGGGCTGCTGCAGCTGGCAGGGCCTGTACCCCACCATCCGGGAGAGGTGAGAGCACGACACTCTTTTTTTTTTTTTTCTTCTTTTTTTTCCTTACAGAAAATCACCCCCTCCTTCTGCTGTGTAGCTTATGTTACAAAGAGAAAAAAATGCATAACAGAGTTAGAAGTTTCTACAATGATTTTAGTGTTAATCTGAGGTTTATACTCAATATGCATAAAACCCGTGGCCAGTTTTCTGCATGTTTAGACATTTCTCTGCTGCAGCTCATTGGTGGCTGATAAATGTGCTTTTACTGGAATCTCATCAAACCTGCAAGGACACTGGCCCTCAAGGACAACCCTGAACTAAACCTTAACTTTTCACTAACTCAAGTTTAACGCAGTTTTTATTTTGGTAGGAAGAGGTTGGTCCTGCTGTTCAGATTTTGCATTGATTTTCTATCTTTTAACCAAATTTTAGCCTAATTTTCCATTTCCTGCCTTTGTAGTTTGGAGCTGCTGATACAACTTTAGCTAAATCACATTGCTTTTTTTTTTTAGAAGCAATGAGAATATACCAGAACTGTAGTGAATATATATAAATGTTTAATTTTGTTTTTGTCCCTTCCATGAGGCTACACAGCCTCTTTGAGAAATCATCTGCAGTTAAATAAATAAATTTTTTTTCTTATTATTTTGCTTTTATGATGATGATAATCTATTCCAAAACATATTCATGTACATACATATACACACAGTATACAACACACCCAACATCCCTTAAGGATTGATACCAACACTGTAATCAACATACACCCATGCTTGGCTAGCTTTACTCGGCTCCTTCTGCACCCTTGAAATCATGACTTCAAAAGCTGCTGTCTCTCACATGAGTTAAAGCCATTCCTTAATTTCCTGTCTATGTGGGCTCTTCCATTTACGAAGAATGATTCTAGCTGCTATCAGAAAACCTGTCATCATTAGTCTACCTTCAGCTTTTAAAGTACCCCATAAAAGGCAGAATTGTGCAGACTCTGGTAAAGGTTGACTGAGCCAGTCCCCAATTCTTTCTAAACTGCCTTTAAAAGGGCATTATCAAGGGGCAGTCCCATAGTAAAAGGGTGCCCACCTCTTTATTACACTTTAGACATTTGTTATCTTTTATTAGACCCATTCGGCATATCTTACTTGGTGTAAAAATAATACCTATATACAATTTTGTGGAGAATAAGTTTATTTCTTGCATCCCTTGTAGCCCCTCCCACATTTGAAATATTTTCCTGCACAGCCTCGTCAATTTCTGTATCAAGATCTTCCTGCCAGATAATTTTTTTAAATTAATAAACAGCATTTTTCATGGTCACACAACACAACAAATTGAACTTTATTGATTTCACAATGGAGACATGAACTTTCTGTATTTTAACCCATCCCCTTGGGGAGCAGTGGGCTGCTACTTTGCTGCGCCCGGGAGCAATCAGGGTCTTGCTCAGAGAGAAAGAGGGGCAGTCTGTGGGAGTGGGTTTCAAATTCACAACCTCAGGATTCCAAGCCCTATGCCCTAACCACTTGGCTGCCATTTCCCGCAACATAGATCCTTACCTTTAATCTGAGATGTTATTGATGATTAAACCCATTCATTTTGAACTACAAAGCAAATCTGCAGCTGAATTAAGCTGAGATGAGATGTTTGACAATATTGTACAAAACTATGTGCGGAGAAAATCCAAAAAAGGAAAAGCATCACATACTCGTCATTATCAGCTTATATGCACGGCGGTGGAGGGTTGGTGAGTTAGGGTTGTTCTCTGGCCACCGGACTGAGGACATTTAGGACAACTTTTCTGCTTCATCTCCGCCTAATACATGAGAAGAAAGATGTTGTATGCTGCTTTTTTTAAGCTTATCTATAAATTATTGAAAAGTTTTTAAAGCTTAGGTCTTTTTTTGTTATGGTATAATACCTATTAGGATCTACTATCTCGTTTTCTTTCACAGTAACTCCTTAAATTATGACAGTTATCCTTTCAAATTGAAATGATTTTTTTTTTTGTATCCAGACTTGTAACCAGAGGCTAATGAGTGATAGATTCTAGAGATCCACTCCTCTAAACTGTAAAGAAAACAGGAAAGATAGATTTGGTTGAAATGAAAAACCTGAGTCTGAGTTTATTTAAGTTCCCTGTTTGAAAGGATGTTTCCTCATTTTTTATTCTTTAATTTTTCTTTATTAGATATTGTGTGATTTCGACCTTTGAGTCTCATCTTTGCTGCTCTCTAATGAAGCTGATAAAGTAACCCGTTTCTTCGGATTAATTAGAAGAAACACTGTTGGCATAATCTGACATTAACGTTTCCTGTCTGTTTCTCTCTGTAGGAATTCAGTCATGTTCAACAATGAAATGATGGCAGATGTTCACTTTGTGGTTGGACCACCTGGTGGGACACAGAGAGTCCCCGGACACAAGGTAGATTCCCCCCACAGATCCTCTCTGAGTCAACCGGATTTAGAAGCCGGCTCTTGCAGCCTGAAAAAAGTGCTATAATGTCTTAAATTAAAGGATCTTTTTTACAGGGTTCAGAAAGATCCATCCACATTAAATATCTAAACAATATGAAGTTGTTTTCTTTTTAACTTGCTTCTAATCAGCGCTCACTTTTTTTTTTCACTGTGATTTGCAATTTATGCAGAGGCAAAACTACTAACCTCATGATTTTAGATTTGTGGCTTAATCAAGCTAGAGGTCAGAATAAGACTTAAAGAAAAGATTTTCCCTTGATAAGCTCTGATCTGATCTTTTGTTTTGCACTGCAGTTCACATTTCTAAATATATGCGACTTGTATACGTTCTCCTGTGGGAACTGCATTCATACAACCTAAGTATCCCGCAAGTGCAGTAGAGGATGACGTCACAGGCCAGCGCGCGCTGTGATCACGGAAGTAAACATGGATGGTAGCGAATAGCAATCTCTCCCAACCACAAAGACTCAATCTCTTCAAGATAGTTAAAATAAAGACTGCTCTCCGCATTATCTCCCGCCATGGTTGTTGTTTTTCTTCCTGCTTCTGCGTAGCAAGATGCAGAATAGTGACCTTTGTCAGGTATTAATGGCGTTCAGGTCGGATGAATCCGACCTGGCCGTTCAGACACAAGTCGCATTTGAAAAGATCAGATTCATATCTGATTCAGGACCACATAGCGAAGTGGCCTGGGTCGCATTGGGAAAAATTTGATCTGTGTTGTTCTGACCGCCATGAAAAGATCAGATCCAGGTCGCATGTTGCACAAAAAATCCAATTTGGGTCACTTCAGGCTGCAGTGTGAACGTAGCCATAGTCAAATCAGCTAACGGTTACAGGCAACGATGCAAAAACTAGACATTTTGTCATTTCTTCTCTTGGATTCAGAAGCCGTGCAAAACGTCCTTTCTTTTGCATTTTTATTTATTTTTTTAATGAAGGAACATCTGTTCTGGTTTCTATCAGGAAAATGAAGCCAGACCTCCACAGCGTCTGCTCCCATGATGCTGTAAATCAGACTCCATTTCTAATGTCCTTCATTGACGCATATATCTGCTTTTTAGGTTGATTGAGTCTACTTTAAATCAGGGAAAGCTTTAGTCACTGTTCATGCAGAGGTTCTGTGATGACG
This sequence comes from Cyprinodon variegatus, assembly GCF_000732505.1. Taxonomy (NCBI): domain Eukaryota; kingdom Metazoa; phylum Chordata; class Actinopteri; order Cyprinodontiformes; family Cyprinodontidae; genus Cyprinodon; species Cyprinodon variegatus. The sequence goes on along the minus strand of NW_015150934.1, from coordinate 924,507 downwards.
CTGCTGTTTGGTTCTGACTGATGTTTTCTCTCTGGCAGTACGTCCTGGCGGTGGGGAGCTCCGTCTTCCATGCCATGTTCTACGGTGAGCTGGCCGAGGACAAGGAGGAGATCCGGATCCCAGACGTTGAGCCGCCCTCCTTTCTTGCCATGTTGAAGTAGGTGGAGCTTTGGTTTCTCCATCTGGATTCTAGAGACTTAACCTTTTTCTTTATCCCCTTTTCCACTGAAGGCCCTGCGATTTAAAGTCTCTCAGGTTATATGCATCTGGAGGAATGTATCACTAAAGGAGCTGCTCAGCTCCTCTGCAGTCTGGCACAGATGGTGGAAGGTGTTTTCCATGATGGATGTAAATTTGAACAGCACCCTCCTCTCTTCCTCCACTGAGTCCAGAGTGCAGCCTAGGATAGAAGCAGCCTTTCTCACTAGCTTGTTCAGTCTCTCTCAGTCCTGCTCTGTGTTGCCAGGGGCCCAGCAGACAACAGCATAGAGGGGAGCTGATGCCACCATAGAGTCATAGATGGTTATAAGTAGGGGCCTGCTCACTCCAAAGGATCTCAGCCTCCTCGGGAGGTGGATGCAGATCTGGCCCTTCTTATACAGGGCATCAGTGTTATGATTACGAACTTTAGAGATATGCACTTTAGTTATTTGATATTTAACTTGACAACCTCCATCTTTGTCTTTATTACTTCATAATACCTAATACAGAAAAAAAAAATATTAAATGTTCTACTTCCAACTTTAATTGAAGTCTTCCCACTTTTAAAAGGAGTTAATACTGCAACTCTATAATGATAATCAAATATCTATATCAAGTAGAAGCTGGAGACAGTCGAGTTGACAATGGTGAGACCGGAAAAATATTTTCTTATTGTTGGGAGGCTCTATTTAAACTGCAGTGAAACAGTTTATTATATATTTTTTTCTTTTATATTTAAAATTAGGATTATAATCTGTATGAATTTACCACACAGATTATTTTAAAGGTGTACCTTTTTGCATCTCCTTCAAAGCATCTTAAAGCTGCTTGTTGTGAAAATAACAGGAAATGATCAATTGACTGCTCGCTGTAAAGGTTATGATGGGAAGGGGAGTTTGATTCATCAACCGCTGTGGCCTGACAGGAAATTTAAGCAGAGATAAACTGATGAATCAGGTGAAGCTTTGAGGTGTTTTTTTTTCTCTTTAAATCTTTTTTTTTCTCTCAGCTTCATCGGTTACTGTCGCCGCTGGTTAAACAAAGCGATGCAGGCTATGTTGCCATTTGCACCCCCTTCAAAAAGCCCCAGGAAGATAAAAGGTTCTGCATCTGAAGTAGAATCTATGTCTGGGGGAAGATGAAAATGACCCATTGGAGTGTGTATAGAAACGCTGCCAGAAGCTTTTGTTAAACCTGTTTCTTCCTCTGCAGGTACATCTACTGCGATGAGATTGACCTCTGCGCCGACACGGTGCTCGCCACCCTCTATGCTGCTAAGAAGTACATCGTTCCTCACCTGGCGCGGGCCTGTGTCAACTTCCTAGAGACGAGCCTCAGCGCTAAGAACGCATGCGTGCTGCTGTCACAGAGCTGCCTGTTCGAGGAGCCCGACCTGACGCAGCGCTGCTGGGAGGTGATTGACGCGCAGGCCGAGCTGGCGCTGCGCTCTGAGGGATTCTGCGACATCGACGTCCTGACGCTGGAGAGCATCCTGAAGCGGGAGACGCTGAACGCCAAGGAGATGGTGGTGTTTGAAGCTGCGCTGAACTGGGCCGAGGCGGAGTGCCAGAGACGGGACCTGGTCCCCACTATCGAGAACAAGCGGCTGGTTCTGGGGAAGGCCATCTACCTGATCCGGGTCCCCACCATGGCGCTAGAGGACTTCGCCAATGGAGCGGCACAATCTGGAGTGTTGACACTCAATGAGACCAACGACATCTTTCTGTGGTACACGGCGTCCAAGAAACCCGATCTGCTGTTCTGCACCAAGCCCAGGAAAGGCCTGTCTCCGCAGCGCTGCCACCGCTTCCAGTCCTGTGCATACCGCAGCAACCAGTGGCGGTACCGCGGCCGCTGCGACAGCATCCAGTTCGCTGTGGACAAGCGCGTCTTCATCGCCGGGTTCGGTCTGTACGGGTCCAGCTGCGGGTCGGCAGAGTACAGCGCAAAGATCGAGCTGAAGCGGCAGGGCGTGCCCATGGCGCAGAGAATCATCAAGTACTTCTCTGACGGATCCAGCAGCACTTTCCCAGTCTGGTTCGACTACCCGGTGCAGATTGAGCCCGACACCTTCTACACAGCCAGCGTGGTGCTGGACGGAAACGAGCTCAGCTACTTTGGACAGGAGGGCATGACGGAGGTGCAGTGCGGGAAGGTGACCTTCCAGTTCCAGTGCTCCTCGGACAGCACCAACGGAACCGGGGTGCAGGGTGGTCAGATCCCAGAACTGATCTTCTACGCCTGAGACTGAAAAAAAGATTCCTGCAGTTTCTCAGAGACTCAAAGAACAGGATCCAACCTGAGGCCTACGCTGCTCTCCAGGGTCTGATGCTTCTGCTTGTAAGTAGATGAAGAAGAGGAGAAAACCTCTAGATCTTAACTAGCAGCAGGATGTCCCGTGCGTGGGACTATTTCAGCTGGTGGATGAATACACTAACAGAAAAACTCACCAAAGTTTACGGTTTTAGCTTGAATCAGATATATTTATAGATTCCTAAACAGCCTGCAGACACTAACCTGAAGGAAAAGAATCATCTGAAGAAAAGAACCAGAACCTGGAACTTTCAGAAGAATTCACCTTGAACATTTCCCTCTGATCTTTAAGTGCCTTAATAGACACGCCCCTCCTGCTTTGTATGCCCTGTGGTTCCTCAGATAAGTTCAGAGAATCCGGATCAGTCATTTTCACCTGGTTCGCTTTGAGTGAGTCAGAAATCCCAGTTAAACCAGCAGCCTGGTCAGAAAACCAGCTGGGTATATATATCTGCTGTAAAATGAAGAAGATAATCACTATAAGAACTTTTTAGGGGATCTGTTTGAGCCAAAGGAGATTAGATGGATCCTGAAACCGTTAGATCAGAACTTTGACTGTTTTCCTGACAGGAGGGAACGTCTACAATCTCCCAGCTGATCCATGGATCATTTTAATGGTTTAAACTCCTTAGGAAAACTGACCTGACTCCTTTCAACAGAGCAATATGCCAGCATCTTCAGATGGTATTCCAACCTTTCTCCTGGTCTATGTTAGCGTTTAGGAGGAATCCTCTCTGATCAAGACCATAGTGATCCAATCTGATCATCCAGACCCAATTTACCTGCAGAAACATCCAGAATTCTCTTGATGCTTATTGGGAACCCTGGTTATTATGGTATTCATCCCCTCAGCTATTCCCAGATCTCTGCTGTTTTATGACTCTAAGGCTAAAAAGTTAACTCTAAATAAATTCTGCTAACTTTTGCACAAACAATCTTTAAATCCAGCTAATGGAACATCTGGAAGGTTCCATAGTTCCTGTTTGACGGATTCTGTTATAATAAACCTTCCTTAACAGAAAATCACTCCACTTAGTTTACAAAAAAATAAATAAATGTTTTTTTATAACAAAAAGAGATTTCCTGCAGTATCCTGAAGTGACTCCCCCTTTTCGAAGGGAAATGCAGCTGGAACAGGATGCCCCGCTGCTGATCCCTGCAGCAGGTTTCCAGCTTGTTGCCTTAAAAGAATCGCTGAGTGTGGAAACGGTTCTGCTGCAGACTGAAGGACCCAGAAGCAGCTTTGAAGGTGTCTGAGGTTTTGCCTTGTGTGTTACCTGTTCACATGTTGAAGCAGACTAATGACGTTTCTTAGGTTTGTATGAAGCTGCCGTGGTGCTCTGTGATCGTCTCAATCTTTTTCTTTCTTTAATCATCTTTGTACCTGAAGTAATCATCTGTTTGTTTGTTTGTTTGTTTGTTTGTTGGTGTTTTATGTACTGATGCTCTTGTTCTTTTAATCACTTAAAAATCCGAAGTTAAACTGTTTTATATCTGATTTACAGGAAAATATGTTAATTTAGTTTAGTTTTAACCTGAATGTGATGCAGGTCAGCGGCCTTATCAACCAGATGTTGTGATAAACAAAAAAATAAATCTTTCAACTCACTAAAAACATCGTTCTCTCTTTTTTTTTTTTTTAAGACAAGAAATCTTAACGAAATCAGGCTAGGTTAAAGAAACTCTGCAATAGGGGTGAACATTTATCAAATCGTTTATTGTTCTAGTAATAAAATTGTCGTGAAAAGAATTTTGATTGATAAAGGAAGAAAACTCCCAAAAGAATGGCTGAATTAAATTTTTATTTTTTGTCCACTATTTGTTCCAGACAGATCTTTCTAAGATAGAAACAATATGATCATCTGCAGTTTAGTGCTAAAAGTCACAATACTGAAGATTGTTTAAAAAGGGTTCATTCTTCTAGAGCGGTATTTATGATTGAGGCTTAGATGCCTGTGGTACGCAGATAATGACAGATTGACTATCAAGATAGTAAAAATGTATATATATATATATGTATAAAACCTTTATAATAACAATAAAATCTAATGAGGAAAATCTTTGCTCCATATCCCTACCTTATCTCTATTGATAAGAGCCTTGGATGTGTTCAGCTGGAGAAATAGGAATCAATAAATTTCCAATCTGCCATTTGTAGAGGAAAACATTTTCCTCCAACGCGGAAAATGCCGATTCAGGTTAATAAAACGTCAGAGTGCATTTCTTCACTGACACGAGGCCTTTAAAAACCAGTTAAGAATTTAATTTATAAAATGTAAGGCTTCATACAATGTAAACATTTTAATACCTATATCCTGCATTTGTTGCTTCCATTAAATTAAATGATAAAATTAATTTTGTATTCAATCAGATATAGATGCAAGACTATATGTTTCAAATATGTATTGATTTATTGACCTTTAAATCAAACGGCTTTGCTTGTTTTATTTAAATATTGCATGCATAGTTTCCCATTCAGGAGCTACAAATATGTAGAAAAATCACAATAGTTTTTAGAACTTCATCAACAATTTTATAATTTATCGTTTTTCCTTTTAAACAAACACATTTTTGCTCCCATGGCATGCATTTTTCGACCCCACTGCTTTATAACCTCTGGAGATAATTTTACTAAGAATTATTCTTAAGATTATAATCTGATGGACATTCATCAGGCTGAGGGAAAGACCCCTACAGCAGATCCATCACAACAAATATTTTCCCTCAGAACCTACAAAGTGGGATTTAACTGAATTGATTTAATGAGTAGAAGCAGATTATTGCTTTTCTTCTCCTAAACACATTGGTTTTGTACTTTTTTTTTTTTTTTTCTGGGATCAGGACAGTTTCTTGAAAAAGGAGCCAAGCGGTTTGATTTTTGAGCCACAGTTTAAACATTATAACCAACATGTTCCTGTATTGTTCCTGGAGGATAATTTGATTTCTCTCTTTTATCCACTTTAATCTGAGGTCCCAACCAGACATGTCAAAGTATACACCTTCTTACAGGATTTTGTTTTCCAAGTTTGAAGACTTTTCCCTTCCCATCCTGGAAGCTTTAAGCTTTCTTAGTTCAAAATATTTGGATCAGCGTTGAATTCCAGGCTTTATAGAATAGCCCATTAAACACCTTGTTATGGCCTAGAAAACATGCAAATTGAACCGAAAAAACGGCTCTACCTCTTAGTAATGGGGATTTGAGAATCCAGACACTCTCTTAAATTAAGAAAGAACAAATCTTTGTATACAGAAAAACAAAAAATGCAGAGCTAGAGCATTCATATCTGCTCACAGCTTTTTTGTTTGTACTGCTGGAAATGTTAGATATAGTTTATTTCTTTAATTAAAAATGTAAAAAAAAAAAAAAAAGGGTGATGATGAATATTTGCATTTGTGAATATGAATTTTGCCAAATATAATAAACCTGCTTGCATTAGTATTCTTTCCATGAAACCCAACAATAATTCTCATACCTTTGGACAAATCTGGATCAACATCACAAATGATAAAGTTATTACATCATTTCCACAATGTTTTTGTTTTACAGCTGTTCCAGAATAAAGGATTGTTTCTGCACTCTTTGCTAAACTAACAGTTAGGTTCTATTGTTTTAAAATATTTCCTCACGTCCATTAGTATGTGGTCAATTAGCTGAAACAATAAAGCTCTCATAAGTAATTCACCCCCCAGTCCACTAGGGGAAGTTGTTGAGCCCAATCTGTTCCACGCAGAAGAAGACAGCTGACGGTCCAAAGTCCAGACAACCTGTCTCAAAGCTGCTCTTAGGAAAACAGAAGCAGCATTATGAACAGGCTGAAGGTGATCTCCGGACACTTGTTTCCCGGCGGCTCCTCGGAGCATGTCCGGGTCTTACGGAGCACTGAGTGCGGCTCCTCGGTGCCCAGTTCCGGGGAAGAAGTGGTGGTGGTCCACGGACGGAGGACCGCGATCGGAAAGGCTAAAAGAGGAAGCTTCAAGGTATTACTTTCTGAGGGAAAAAACAATAACAGAAGGAAGAAGAAAGTAAAATAAAGCCTCACCCATTAAACATGCAGTTCTGACAGTTTGACAGATAGCCACGCCCCCTGCTGCTCTAAAGCCCCGCCCACTAGCTGGATGTTTGGCCCCAGTCTGACAGATTAGAGCTCCTAATTTATTTAATTCTGACTGTAAAACAATTTTTTATTCTAAAACAAACAAAAAACTGAAGAAATATGGATCCAGTTGATTATTTTACAGGTAAGTCAGAACCTTTGCATGTAGATTTAGTCTTGATACTAACTAGGTTAAAGTTCACCCTATGGACCAAAGGTGAAGGGTTTTTAGAAACCTGCTGGGATTGAAATCCCTGTAATCGTGTGAAGCAATTAATCTTAAAACTAAATCTGAAGAATGTTTTTTTTGTTTGTTTTTTTTTTCCATTGTTTTCTGATGTTTTCTTCCTGCAGGACACCACCCCTGACGAGCTGCTGAGCGCTGTGATGACAGCTGTGCTCACAGATGTTGGACTGTCTCCTGATCAGTTGGGTGACGTCTGTGTGGGTGAGCTGACTCTTTTTTAGGTTTTTGGCCTCATGCTGAGTAAAGAAAATCTCTCAGATTAGCATTATATTAACCAACCCATGCTGGTCTCCTGAAATTGATGATTGTGGGGCTTCTGTGTGCAGGTAACGTGCTGCAGCCTGGAGCTGGAGCTCTGATGGTCCGGGTGGCACACTTCCTCAGGTCAGGCTCCGCTCAGGATCGGGGGTCTGTTTTGTGTTGCCACAGGGGTGGCCAATGATTGGCTAAGGGTGGCCATGGTCACCCCTGGCCCCCTATCTAGCTCCACCCCTGTGCAAAGGGAATGAGATGTCTCAGATTCAGAGGTTCTAATGGCTCTCTTCTACTTTCAGCGGTTTTCCAGAGACGGTTCCTGTTTACACGGTGAACAGACAGTGCTCCTCCGGCCTACAGGCGCTCTTCAACATCGCAGGTAACTCCTCCTCCCCTCTGCATCCTATTTGGAACTTTTCTCTGTTTTTTTTTTTTTTCATTTTCTTTAATGAACAGACGTTCGAAGTCAGAAGGACGGAGAGAAACCAGATATAGTAGGCCTAGATGTAAAGAGCAAAACACAGGTTTACAGAAGTTTCCCTGTTTCCAGCTCTATGGATGGAAAACATCCAGAACAAATGCTGCTGTTTTAATGATGCAGTTTGCAGGTGGAGCTCCTGCTTCACATGAATTTCCTGTTTTTAAGCGATTCATTCAGGAAATTTTAAGAGAAAATATTTTTTTAGACAGAAATACTACTATACGAGCAATCACTAAATTCTCAGCCAGTTCCAGTAGAACCGGTGACCCGGTTTTTAGACAAATAGGCTGTTTTCCTTCAAGCTGACCTGGGTGGTTCTGTTTGCTCAGGAGCCATCAGGAGTGGATCCATCGATCTGGGCCTCGCCTGCGGGTGAGATTCTACAGTTCTTCAGATTTTTAACAAGAACCTGATTTTAAATATTTTTTAAATTTTGGCTCTTTGAGTACGGAAGAGTTTTATAATTTACTGATACCCAAAGATCTAAGCTCCTCCCGTTTCTTTTAGAGTGGAGAGCATGTCGCTTCGGTCCATCGGGAATCCAGGAGATCTGAGCTCCAGACTGGCGGATAACGACAAGGCCAGGGACTGCCTTATCCCAATGGGGTGAGACACTGCAGGTTTACAGTACAACTAGCTCATACAGAAAAATGAAGATTAGAACACTGGGGAAAACTGAAAACAACCAGAACCCACAGATGTAGAGTTGCTGAACTGTGGAGAAAAAAAAAGACTCCATCTGGTCCTGGTTCAGCCTCCTGTTTGAGGTTCTAACTGGAACGCCTGTCTTCTCTGCAGCATCACGTCGGAGAACGTCGCTGAGAGGTTCGGAGTGTCCAGGGAGAAGCAGGACAAATTTGCACTAAATTCACAGCTCAAGTATTGTCTTTTTCTTTTTTTCTGAGAAACCTTAAGAAAGTTCATTTGTAAAGTGTGTCAGAATCAGTACATTTTTTGTTTTTTGGTTTATTTGGCTCTAAATCAGTTTGATGAACTCTTCCTTTCTCTGGGTATTCCTTGTAAATCCTGTGTTTATGAGTTCTTAAATGCTGCTCAGACCTTCATCCCTGCGTCTGCTTTGACCTTTGGTGTCCCTGCAGAGCAGCCAAGGCTCAGAACTTGGGTCGGTTCGACCAGGAGATCGTTCCCATCTCCGTCACAGTCACTGACGATTCAGGAAACGAACGCCGGATGGTGGTGAGGAAAGATGAAGGCATCAGAGCGGGAACAACCCTAGAGGGACTCTCCAGACTCAGACCCGCCTTCAAACCCGATGGCAGCACCACAGCAGGTCGGAACCGGGGCTGATCCTCAGTACCGCCTCCACTTCAGCTGCTGCTGACTCTCGACTGTGTTCCAGGTAACTCCAGCCAGGTGAGCGACGGGGCGGCGGCTGTACTGCTGGGCCGCAGGTCCGCTGTGGAGGCTTTGGGTCTTCCAGTTCTGGGAATCCTCAGGGGCAGTGCCGTGGTGGGGGTTCCTCCGGACGTTATGGGGATCGGACCGGCACTAGCCATCCCTGCTGCTCTACGGCAGGCAGGTGAGCTCCAGTCAGAGTGAGACTGCTGCAGTTATTCCGGGTGAATTCCTGAGCCATCAGAAATGAACAGCTGGTTTTCCACACCTCAGAAACTTTTCTACATTGTTTTCCTGACTTTTATCAGGCTGTGGGGCCACCATCTTGGGTAGTGCCAAACCCCCTCACTCAGCATATTACTTTGACAGTATCAGTGCATTATACCAATCATAATTACCAGCTGTTCTCTGGTTACTGGTAACAGCTGGACTCTGGTTACTGATAACAGCTGGACTGTGGTAACAGCTGGAGAGCTGGTTACTGGTAACAGCTGGACTCCTGTTACCGGTAACAGCTGGACTCTGGTTACTGGTAATAGCTGGCTCCAGATCTTTAAATGTTTTCTGGATCAGGATCTCTTTTCCTTCCACGATCTTCCAAATTATGCCGTTTCAAACTTCTGGAACTAAACAGGCTCGTTGATGTCTCTCCTTTAGGTCTGACTGTGGACGACATTGATGTGTTTGAAATCAACGAAGCCTTCGCAAGCCAGGTTTGGTCTGAACACCTGAGTGTGTGTGTGTGTCTGCGCGTGTGTTGATCCAGTAACTGCAGGACGTCCTTCTCCCTCAGGCTGTGTACTGTGTGGAGAAGCTGGGCATCCCGCTGGAGAAGGTGAATCCTAACGGGGGGGCCATCGCCCTTGGTCACCCTCTGGGCTGCACTGGAGCACGGCAGGTGGTGACGCTGCTAAACGAGCTCCGACGCAGAGGCAGGAGGTTTGTTTGATCCGCTGCAGCTCAGGTCCTTACATTAACTTGTCTGGGTTTTATTGTCCCTCATGGTACTTTGCCCTGATTCTGCCTGCAGGGCGTATGGAGTCGTGTCCATGTGCATCGGCACAGGCATGGGAGCTGCAGCCGTCTTTGAGTTCCCCGGACTGTAGTAGGATAGTAGCTGCTGAAAGGTTCTGGGAAGCACCGCGATGGAGGCAGTTCAGGGAGAGGGTTTAACAGATAATTCTAGATTTATTTGCTTGTCAATTCTGAAAGCTTCCTGATTTAAATCTTGATAATCTACTGCCCTCTTTGTGCCTTTCTACTGTGTATAAACCATGTGGAAAGTTTTTAACTTTATCGTATTTGGATTGAATAAGGAATCAACTGGTGAAACCAGAACATTTCTTTAATGCTCCGGCTGCTACAATGATCCAAACTGTCCTGTTTCAGCTTAGAACCCAAAGCTTTTTGATCAGGATAGAAAAATGTTAAGAGTTAGATTGTCACAGTGGGAAAACTGGACCTGATCTCCAGGGTCTGATCAGTTTATAGCTGAAGAATGACAACAGAACCAACAGGAAGACCTTGTGTATTAAGTGTCAGATCAGTTCAGTGATCAAACTGGGTTTCCATTCAGTGGGCTCGGATATTCTTCATACAATACATTTCTGTCCCATATTTAAAGACCTATTCTATTAAGTTACTCAATCATCCAATCGCCTGTTTCTCATTTGGAGATTTTCTTTTGATAAAACCTGAGAAAAGAAACACTAGAACTTTGCAGAATCCTGTTGGGCTCAACTTTATACGATGCTGTGGGTTTAAAGTTTTTAACCTGCCTAATGGATGCAGTAAACTAAGACCTAAACATGCCTTAATGGTGACTGAACCTCAGAGTGATCATGCATCAGAACATGTTTCTGGTACCTTCTCTGGAGATTGAAAGGAGGAGCTAATTTTTCCCAAGATAGTAAGTAAATTATTCTAGATTAGAAATTATTCAAGCTGTAGATTATCCATCATTGGTTCTTCACTGATGACGAGAAGCTCACGAGATCCGTTCTGATGAATAAAACCAATCTTTCTTCCATGAACACCTTCTCTCCTCTCAAAGATCTCACTGAGTGACTTTGGGTTAAACAGAGTATTTCCCAGAAATGACTGGAGTCAATCTCACTTTATGTTTAATAAGGGGGGTTTTTATCTGCAGATATTTTAGATGAATATTCAGGTTTAGATTAAGTAATTATTATGAGAAGGCTGAATGTTCCTTTTCTTTCTTATTCCCTTTTTCTTATTTTGCACAAACATTTTTATCTTTTTGAAAATGAGCCACAGAGAAAATTCTGTAATCAGTCTTGTCTTTACAGAAAGTGCTATAACATGCAAAGTTTCCGAGACTTCTTGACTCCTGTAGGAGTGCCTTTAGCAGAACAGGACAGTTTTTAATTTACAATAATAATAATAATAATTTATATAATAAAAGCTCACAAAGAAATAAAAAACATTTCCCAAACAAAGGGCAACACCTCAAGTCTGAAAATGTTTTTTTTTTAAGAAAAACCTCCAGTTCTTCAGTTTTAACACTTTTTAATGTCTGACTCGTTTCTTTCTGTAAATAAATGAAATCTGTAACTGATGACCTCAAACTGTGAGATCTTTAAGTAGATTTTGTGATAATAAAGCCTGAAAACTTGCTCTGAATTCTGTTTTTCTCACATTTTTCTGAACAATAAAGCTACTGTCCATCTGTAGGAAGTTAATCCAGGTCCTAATCTGTGTTTTTTTTTTTTTTTTTTTTTTTTTTTTGCAAATAAACTGTTTTTTTTTTACTTATTTTTTTTAACTTTTTTACAAATTGACATTTCTATATAAAATTGTTTGCAATATTTGGCCTGAAACTATTATAGTGCTGCCCTCTATTGGTTGAAATAGTTTTTTTTCTTTTGATTACAAATGGTAAAGCTGGGTAGATGAATTACTTAATGTCATTTTCATTATCACTTATAATATTTAAGATGTCAGGGTTTCTGTCAAGTCTTTTATAAAGTAGCAGTAATCATGTGAACAAGAATAAGAATCAGGGTGCTCCAGTGGAGAAGCTGGACATCAAAATATGTAAGAAATATCTTACATGTAAATTGGAATAAAGAAAAAAAAATCAAAGATATTTGTTTTTATTTTCTCTTCTAAGAAACAAAGACAGATTTTAGGTAAAGGTTCGATTTTTTTTTTTCCATAAAAAAAATCAGAAAGGAACAAGAATGACCAGCAGGACTGATTTCATTCATAATTTATGTGTTGCTGGGTAATAAAATGTTTCACAAAGTGAACTAAATCTCTTTGCTAGAATTTATATTGAGAATAAATACATTTCATGGTATCCAGTTGACTCTGTGGCTTTTTTTTTTTGCTCCACCAATTTACTCTGAAATCTTACCTTCTCAATTATTCAAACATCATGCTCCTCCCTCATATCTTCAGATGTTGCACATTTAGTCGCTCCACTTCACCACTGACCCTCCTGGTTTCTCTACCATCTTCCTTTTTAAAATCTGTCTATTGTTACTTTTCATCCCTTAACTTTTGGCCAATTTTTTTTATTTCTTTTTTGTTATCTTTAAAGTGTCACAGATAGCAACATACGGATAATCACATCAAGATTTGGGAAAAGAAATATCCCCACTTATCACAAGAGTCTATGACAATATGAAGTAGAAATTATCCTATTCACACAGGTCACAAGGGTGGCCGCCAATTTATTATTTTTGTATTAAATATAACACACATATATATATATATATAATTTTTGTTACATATTTTGGTAAATTATATAAATTTTATTTAAAGGCTGTAATGGTCTTTGAAAGGTTTGTTCTCCTCTATACAGCGCTAAAGGGTCTCTATGAAGTCAAAGGGAACATAATGTGCACATAAAAGCTGCACACTTCCCATGCTTGCATGACCAGCTAACCTATGGCATGGCTAATGCTGTTAGAAACCGGTACTGAGAGGTACTGCTGTCACCAGAAAGATGAACAACACTTCTACTATCTATACTGTGTAAGACTTATGCTTTTCTTAAAGGCATAAGATGTGTTACTGCTTTATTATTGGCTGACCTTGTAACCACTTCATGTTTTCTTTCTGATAAAAGGCGGGTGCTGAGGGAGAGCTGCTGAGAGAGTAGTAGAGAGAAGGTTCCTGTTTGCTCTCTCCCTTCTGCAGAAGCGTAAAACGGATGCCGTGTCTGAGTGCCTCGTTGTGTCTCATCTTTATTTAATGTATTCTAAACCCAACATTCTTTTAACTAAAAAAAATTACAAGGGAGCAGCTGGAGGCAGGCAATTACATTGATGCTTAACCCTTTTACATAAACTGCAGAAGACTTTATTTTACTTTTGCATGCACAATTAACCAACACAGATAAAGATGCACATGGGTGCAAAAAGGAAATTGCAAAACTATTCTGGCTTCTCTATTCTCAGCTATTTGAAAATTTATTGGATGATTCAGGGTGGACCAAACAACTGAAGGATATTGTAAATGTGATAAAAACAAGACTTTGGATAACATTTTTCATTACAGCAGCTGGACAATACTTAGAAAATTTTCTTGACATGGCAATTCCCCAGCCCAACATCCTGACTACCTGGTTAATTTGATCTGAGCAGAACAATAAACTGTCTAATCTAATGCCCATTGAACCTGGATTCCTGCTCCACCTTGGGATCCTCAATATACAATGTAAGTGAAGTAATATTTGCTAACGTTTATTCAACTCTTGCTGTAGACTCCCATTCAGTTCTTGTATTGTTGATGCTGCAGTGAGCAGATTGGCATCATCAGCAGACATCAGCCTTTTGAGCAACATACGGATAATCGTTAGATATTGAAAATGAAAGTGGACCCAAACAGCTTCCTCCCACATGATGCTCTCATGCTGTTATATGAATAGTGCAGAGGAAAAGACCGTCTGTGTGCTGTTGGAGAAGGAACTGTGCTTCCTGGTCAATGCATCATTGTGAAAGTCAAGTATTTTTATATCCAGATTATCTATACCAGAAGGTGAATCTTCAGAGTGACACTGAAGCATCATCTCAACAGCATCCCAAGTCACTGCTCTAAAGTCACGTGTGTGTCATTAGATCACATACTATCAACTAATTTACATTATCACTATCAGTAGAGTTAATAACAGATCTAAAATTTTTAACTTTATTTGTAAATAAATTGCTGAACAAATTAGCATTTTCAGATCGCTGTGATGAACGGCTCCTCACATTCTTAGACTTGGACTTCTGCATATGTGCTTATGTGATGATTTTGGCTTTCGCACATTAAATATTTAGTCTTTTTGTTGTGACTTAGTTTTGTGACCTTGTTTCTCAATAAGAAGTAAGTGTTCGGTAACTGCAACTTTTTCCAGACCTTTTTCTAAGAGTAATGTGTGAAAAAGTATTCAAATATACATTCCAGTTAAATAAACTGACAATGTATTTCACTCAGTCAGCACTTTATTTTACTTAGCAAAGTAAAAAGAGAACAAGATATACATATGACGCTTTTTTGCATTGTTCTGATCTAGACAGTGTAGGTCTCTTACTAATTCAAACCCTGCAAAAAGGCTGTGAAAGTCTCCACACTGTTACCCAAAGACAGACAGTTGGAAATAACACATAAGGTCATGAAATAATCCCTTAGAAACAGTCTATCTTGTTATGAGAACCATTATTTTTATTTCTAACACTCCCATTTTCCCATGAGACTGGGTTGCAATAGAAAGCGTATAGGCAGAAGAAATGTAACAGTACCACAAAAAAATGGCCACTACGTTTTGCAGTGTGGACCAACGTAGTGGAGGTACATTTTCCCATGAGACTGGGTTGCTCCCTAATAGGATGAACAACCCCTCTGTCCATTGGCCTAAATGAATACAATTCAGCACTCTTATATCAATATATATAATAGGGAATTAATAGGAAATAGATGTTTTCCCACCAAAAGCAGAGGTGTCAAAAGTATAAATATTTATTACTCAAGTAAAAGTATAAATCCTACTGTTTAAAAACACTTCTTGTTTTTTTTTTCAAAAACTACTTAAAGTGTAAAAGTAATTCAGGAAAAAATATAAAGGACAGAAGCTTTACTGCTCTACGCTATTAAAATATGATGATTTCCTTAAACTTCATTTTCTTATTTTTATAACTAATGGTAACAGTGATAAATTGAACTTGGCATCATCTTGAAAAACTATTCATTTTGTTAGGTGGGGAACAACAAGTTGGTGCAGCACCAAGTCCACAAAGACATTAATTGTCTTGACAAAACAAATTATTTTGATGGTTTTATTTATTATTATTATTATTTTTAAATACCAACAAGCCATATCGAAAATGAGCTCAAAATGAAACAAAACTAATGCTTCTAATTCTAAAACGTAAGGAATAGAAAGTAGAGATAATTGCAAAAAATGTTAGAATTAAAAAGTTGTCTTAAAAAAAATTACCCCAGTAAAGTATAGATAACCAAAATTAACAAAGTATACCTTGTTACTTGACACCTCTGACCACAATGAGTGTGATTATTTACCAGTTTCATTAATGTATGCATAAAAGTATTTTAAGACAACATTTACATTCTGTTACTAACATCTGACCGTTGCATATTATCAATGCCAGATATGAAAAAATAAAATCTGGGTTCAATCTTTTAAATGACCTGCAGAGAAGGATCCTAATTCCTTATTTGGGCAATTTAGTTTTTCCAGATAAAGCAATAAGATTGTGATCACTGGACATTGCAGCTTTTGAAACTATGTTTAAAACTAGCTCTAGTGAATATCAGGTCAATACAAGGCAGGATATTCTTACCATTTGTGCCAAAAGAAATTCTAATGGGCTGCTTGACTATTCGGCTACATTTACAAATACTAGCCATAGAAGGTAAATGACCATGTTTAGAAATCAATTATTTATTAAAATGCTCTTAAAGAAAAGTATCTTTATTTTTCTCAGACACTCTATCTAAAGTTTCACATATTTTGTCTACATAGCCTACCCGGTGAACTGCATTAACAGCAGCAGATAAAGGTTTGCAATGGGGTTTGTTGAACTGTGGCCATAATATTTCAGTGTTAGCACACTTTATATCTTTTCTTAGCAGGACAGCAACGTTATCTTTGATGCATAATGATTTACCCCACCATATTCATCCCAGTGATGAAGGCCTGCATATTTGCAGGAGGATACGCCTACGAGGAAATAGGAGGAGATCTAAGCGTCAGACTCCTTAAATGAAAGTGAGACTTAGAGAAGCAGCAGCAGCTTCGACAACAAAGAGTCTGGTTACTTTCTTAAAGAAGATTCAGCTCCATCAAGTATTCATCTCTAAACTGGTAGGTCTAGATCATTGCATTTATGTCATATTTAAAAATAAAGGTTTTTCCCATAGGTTGAAGTAATTTAGGGGTTTACTTGTGTGTGTTACTTGATTTCTCTTTCTCTTCTCTTCAAACTTTCCATTCTGTCGGCCCACATAAACCATTGTTGATCAAATAAGCTTTAACTTCTTCAGTTCAAATTTGCTGCAGTTATGGGGAGCCTAGTGGTTAGGGTATAGAGCTAGGAATCCATAGGTTCTGAGTTTGAGCCCCACTCCCACAGACTGCCACACCGTTAACCCTACAATGCTCCCCGGGCGCTGCATGGTGGCAGCCCACTGCTCCCCAAGGGGATGGGTTAAATGCTGAGGTTAATTTTTTCAATGTGAGATTGATAAAGTTAAATTGTTATGAAGATGTTGATAAGTACAATCTTTGGTGTCTCCTACGTATCTCTAACATACTTTCATGGTATTTTATGCACATTTTTAGAAAAAACTGATTAATTAGAGGCTCTAAAAAGCAATCCATGTTTGGGTGACCTCTTTCTTTTATCTCTCTGACTTCAGACATGTCAGCTACCAGCAATTCTCTCTCTGAAGATCAATTTCTGTGCTCCATCTGTTTGGACCTTTTCACTGGTCCGGTCACCACACCATGTGGACACAACTTCTGCAAGAACTGCATCACTCAATACTGGGATGTCAATGAAAGCTGCAATTGTCCGTTGTGTTTGAAGGATTTCAGGGCAAGACCTGAAATCCAGGTCAACACGTTGCTCTCTGGGATGGTTGCTCAGTTTAGAGAGGAAGCTCAGCTGAAGGATATCGGCAGCCGCTCAGAACAACAGGCTGTAAAACATGGAGAAGTTCTCTGTGACGTCTGCACTGGAACCAAACTTAAGGCTCTGAAGTCCTGCCTGGTGTGTCTGCTCTCCTACTGTCAAGCTCATCTGGAGCCTCACCTGACTGCTCCACGTCTGAGGAGACATCAGCTGATGGAGCCTATGGAGAACCTGGAGGACAGGATGTGTCTGCAGCACGATAAACCTCTGGAGCTGTTCTGCAAGACCGACCAGACATGTCTCTGCTCGCTGTGCTCTGTTTTAGACCACAAGGACCACGAGTTTGTTCCTTTGGGAGAAGAATCTGAAGGAAAGAAAGCAGAGCTGAGAAAGACAGAGGATGAAGTCCAGAAGATGATCCAGAACAGACGACGGAAAGTACAGGAGATTAAAGAGTCTGTGAAGATTGGTAAAGAAGGTGTTCGTGTTTTCACTGCTCTGAAGGAGTCTGCAGAGACAGGCCTGAAGGAGCTCATCAAGGAGATCGAAGATGAACAAAAAAATACAGAGAAGCAGGCAGAAGGTTGTATCAAAGATCTGGAACAGGAAATCTCTGAGCTGATGAAGAGGAGCTGTGAGGTGAAGCGGATCTCGGAGTCTAATGACCACCTCCACATCCTCCAAAGCTTCTCCTCCCTGAACGCAGCTCCAAACCTCAAGAAGCGGACGGAGATCAGATTCTGTCCTCCATCGTATGAGGGGACTGTGGAAGGGGCTGTGATTCAGCTGGAGGAGGAGCTCAGGGAGAAAATGAAGACCTTCAAACTGAATAAATTCCAACAGCATGCAGTAGATGTGACCCTTGACCCTGAGACGGCCCATCCCAAACTCCGGCTGTCTGCAGATGGAAAACAGGTTCACTGCGCAGATGTTGGGCAGATTGGTCCAGAAAACCCGAAAAAGTTTGTTAATTTACTTTGTGTTTTAGGAAAATCAGGTTTCTCCTCTGGCAGATTTAGCTTTGAGGTTCTTGTGAAAGGAAAAACTCACTGGATGGTAGGCGTCTCCAGTGAGACTACCGACAGGAAGAGGATTATTATGCCCAGCTGTCAGGATGGTTCCTGGGCTCTGAGTTTCTCCAGGTCCTGCGAGTACGAAGCTCTGTCCGACCCGCCGCTCCGTCTCTCTCCTCGGACCCGTCCTGAAAAGATCGGGGTGTTTGTGGACTATGAGGACGGTCTGGTCTCCTTTTATGATGCAGATGCTGCAGTTCTGATCCACTCCTTTACCAGCTGCAACTTCACTGGTAGAATCTACCCGTTCTTCAGCCCTGCTGTTAATTATGGTGGAAAAAACTCTGCTCCTCTCATCATCTGTGCTGTTCATCACACCAAGAAGAAACCAGCTCTTCCTGTAAACGCTTAGAGCTCAAATAGCTGAACAAAATATCTGTTTAGCAACTTCATTTTTTTCCCCAAATTTGGAATTTCTTAAGCAGAAAATCACAATATTTAATGCTTTCTGTAAATATGAACATGTAAACAGCTTTTCTTTGTTGAAAGCTAGTGAGAGATGTCTTATAGCAATATAGTATTTCTTGTTATGTGTTAAATAAGGCAGTAGTAGCCAAACCATGCTAAATTGGTATAAAAATACCTGATAATTAACTGGGCAAGTTTTATTTTAAGGTAATAATAAAATGCAAAGATGATTTCAGATCTTATTTAATTTTTCCTTACAAAAGAAGACTGTTATTGCAATGTAATGCAACAATGAAATGAAATAATTGAAGGTGTCAGGTGTATTTCTTCCACAGTAAAGTGAGGAAAACGTAAGAAAATGTAAATGGACTTTATTCTCTTTCTCCATCCAGTGGAGGCTGGGCATGAATCTGGGCACATTATAGACAAACTAACCAGGCTGAAGCAGTATGCAGCAATATCCACCTGGGAGGGTTTGAACTCCCAGACCCCGTAACTGATAGTAAACTTTTTAACATATTTGAATAATAAACTGAATTTTACTGTACTGGTTGATTAGATCAGTTGTTATCAATTTAATTGATACTGCCTCTATGATAAAACTGAATGACTTTTTTTGCATCTTAAGGCAATGTGTTATTACCGTATATGATGCAATAAATATAGAAAACTGAGCTGAATCAGTTAAAATGTGAAAATTGTTTTATTTTTTTGCCTTTATGCAAAATGTTCACATATACAGCCCTGCGATGCACTGGCCACCTGTCCAGGCTGTACCCCGCCTCTCGCCCGTAGACAGCTGGAGATTAGGCACCAGCACCCCTCGTGACCCCACTTGGGATAAAGCGTGTCAGAAAATGGATGGATGGTTCACATTTACATTTCATAAGAGAACTTTCAACAAATATTAGCACTGCAAAGTAGAAAATATTAGTGAAAGTAAGAGGCCAGATTAGCCAGACTGTCACATATGATGGGACTCGTCGTATCCTTATAAATGTAACATCTGAAGACTGAACACATTTCCATCCACATTCCAAATGCTTCATATTTATTAAAACATTATAAATACGAAGCAATTGCTATTAACTGTATCTTCAGGTGTAATTAAATTAACCACTGATGCTGATAGCTCTGATTCAGATTGCTTTTACTTCCACTTGTATAGTTTTCCTGCGCAAAAATAAAAAAAAAACGTCCCAGCAGCAGGAAGTGGCTCGTATATCAGGAAGATTTACGTCACTTTCTGTTTTTTACGAGCCTGGAACTGCTCCGTTTTGCTTTTGATGGATTTAACCAGCAACGACAGGCTTGGATCCATTGCTTTCTTCTGTGTCAAAGAGTCCTTTTCTCGCTTTGCTCCTTCCTGTTTGCTGCCTGGCTCTGCGGCCGCCTCTGAGGCGGTCGCTGGCTTCTGTGCGTTGAGCCCCAGCTCTCGGCGCCGGTGCTTCTCCTCTAGGATGCTCTGTGTGGCTTTGGTCTTTTTGAAGCTGGGATGGGAGGGGTCCAGGTTGAACAGGTGGGAGGTGAACATGGCCTGGAAACGGGGGTCTGAGACGTCCACCTGCAAACAGACAGACCACTTTATGTTTACTAGATCCTGACTGATGGGACTTTGCAGAAGATTAGAGGCAAAATATAAAATGGTTAATTTTTCTCATGCCTTTATTTGCTTTCAATTGGCAGTATTCTGAATCATTAGGTCTTGAGACCAACTTCAATGCCTCTTAGTGTTTATGGTTGTGCAGAAACCTAAATATTGGGCTGGTTAAACTTTAATGAACCACTATTATAAAGTTATTCATAAAATAGTAAACTAAAAAAGGCTAAATGACTCAAGTAAAAAAATAAACAGAAAAGAAATATGCTTTCAGTAGAAAGTTACAAAACATTTTGATTTATTTCAAGATTAAATAATTATCTACATATTTTTTTACATGCTTTTATTATGGTTTTCTGTGTTTTAATTCTATTCCTGTCATGGAGCAAACCTTGGTCTATGTCAGGGGTGTCCAAAACATTTGCCAGATGGGCCACAGAATTCATATTTCTGTTGCTTAAAAAGCAAAAAATAAATGTTATTTAATTATTGTTTAGATGCTCAATAATAAATAAACTTTAAACTTTTCCTTTGCCCGTGTAATTTGGTCAATTTTAATTATTGGTTGATACCAAATCTGAAATCTGCTTCTGAGTAAAACTCTTTGCACATTTGTGATCCTATTGACTTTGTTTTTCTAAAAAAAAGTCAAAATACAAACTAATAATTTCTGTTCAAGCTAATATTTTTTACAAACATGTCTTAAGTTGTGTCTGTTTTTCCCAATCTGTGACAATTTTACTTCAAAAATTGTGTCTCTCAACTTACATCAGTTCTAGAAGATCAAATATTTTTAGTTTTGGTCACAAGCTACCTAGATCCACTTCATGGGCCACAGACTGCGGTTTGGAGACCCCTACTGTACCCGAACGCGGAGAGTCAGACTGCTTCCAATCCCATGGTGTTACAGTTACAGTAGTTTATATGTCTAGTGATGCTCTTCAGGTCTGCTTTAAAACCTCCATAAGTTTGCAGGCTTCAGCTTCGTGTTTAGATTTTAGAAGCAGCGCATCATTTTAATAAAACCAGCCTATTCATCGCTGCAGCAGCTGATTTTAGGTCAGCCCAAATCCTCAGGGAGCTGAACATGATGCCTGAGGATCTTTCAAATCTCAACATGTGGGTTTCCAAATGCAGACTGAAAACTATAGCGTTTTAAATCCAGCTGGTTGCCTAAGCTGAGCTGCCTGTGGAGCTGAATCTCACCTTGAAGTCGTCCTCCTCCAGTGACTCTCCACCTTTCTTTAGCAGCTTTTTCCTCTTCTTCTTGCTCAGGTTCTGTTGTTCTACGATCTTGTCGTAGTTGAAGTGTTTGTGTTTGGCTTCGTCTTCGTCGTCCTCCATCAGCAGAGCCATCTCAGCCTGGAAAACAGACGCAGGTTCAGGAGCTGCGATCAGGTTGTCTGAGGGTAAATAACATTATTTTTCAATCTAGGAGTCAATCAGGACCTTCTGTTTTTCAAGCTCCTCTTCCTCCTCAACCGTCGTTTTCTTATCCTCGGTTTTCTTTTCTTCCTTTTTCTTCTTCTGTTTCTTCTTCAGGTCTGAAACAAAAACGACAGTAAAAACCATAATCTTGTTGCCAATTAGGAATAAGTTAAATATATTTTAATATTGAACTTTTCTTAATCAAAAAAGTAGGTTAGATCTATCCAAGTGATTTTAACTGCATCCCAAAAATGAAATATTCAAAAGTAAAATGGTTATAGAGGTATGATTACTTAAAATGTTTTTTTTTCTTGCATCATGTTACAGTAATCAAAGGTTGAATCGAGGAATAAATCGAAGCTCTGTTGCTTGTCTTATTAATAATTTTTAAACCTTTATTTACGGATTTTCTTGCTGAAACTGGACTTTTGTGAAAGTTTTCCTTTTGCTCTACAGTCTTTATGATGAGCAACAAGTAGTAGCCAGGAGGCGCACAGGAAGGGGCTCGATATGAGAATGACAATAAAAGTGAACTAAAGACCTTTAGTTTGAGTTTAGGAAGAAGCTCAGCATTTTTTTCCCTCCAACCCCCCAGTTAAACACTCCCCCCCCTCCTTAACCCTCCTCTCTCTGCTCCACTTCCATTGTTTCATCTAGTGATTCTGTGATAAATCCTGCAGCAGCCCAATCTTTATATTCAACCAGCATGGATTATACAATTTAAAACATGTTTCTGCTTAATTAATATTTAACACGCTTTAATCAGTAAAATGTACCAACAGAACTTTAGCTTGGACTATCAACGCCTTTGACATTATATGCTAAACATTACCTATTGTCACTCATGTGTAATATTCTTCTCTCTCACTGTGCAATAACACATGCCAACTACTGTGCATTCAGTAATTTTAACTTATTTTAAAAGGTCAGTACATCTCTGCAGTGCAAGTGCAATAATCCAAGTCAACAACTATGTAGTCTTCTCTTAACTCTCTACTGTGCAGATATTTTTATATCTAAAGGAAATTTATTTCAGGACATTTTTCTTTTTTTTATGCTTTTAGACTTAGAGTTAATTGTCATTTTGTACACAGAGTGTATCCAAAAGGAGATTTCATCAGTACAGCTCTTAAGACATTTCCATTTTATACTATATACACTCTTTTTATATTGTCTGTAGTATTTTTATCTTTAATCGCATCTTGCTTTAAATCTTTGTATTCTATATAAGCGACTGGAACCAGAATTTCTCTAAAGGAGTAAATAAAGTTGAGTCTAAGTCTCATTAACTCATTTTGAAATAAAATGTTTGTTTGGAAATGAAACTAGAGCAACTTTCTGCTTGACGATGAGAGAGGATTAGATCATCAATTCTGTTTATCTGGAGCAACGCCCAAACTCCACCCCTGTAGCCATGGTAACAAAGATTGAGCAACCAGTTCACCTGATGTTCCAAGCTCCTCTGAGAAAAACGGGTCGCTGAGGTCAACATCAGATGGAAGCTCGTCATCACTAAGCTCTTCATCAGCTCCCTGATGAACAAAACATCATCAGACTCATCCAATAAAACTATTACCATCAGCAGTTCAGAATTCTCCCTGAAGGAGGCTCCACTCTCACCTGCTTTTTTTTACTTTTCTTTTGCTTCTTTTTCTCCTTCTTCTTCTCTAGATACTCCTCCCAGGGCGTCAAATTGTCCTTGCCCTCCAGCTTCTTCTTCACCAGCTTCTCTGTTGTCTCCCTTAAACCTGCTCACACAGGAAAGTTTCAGCTTAATTCGCTGGGAAGAAAAAAAGAATCTTGCATGGCATGGACAGATGGCCTTTCAAAGCGCTCTGGTACCTGGCACCCAGGTGATCTCCATCTCCATGTCTTTTTCCTCCTGCAGCTTCTTCTCTTTGACCTGGATGCTGTTCAGCAGCTCCCTGTATTTATTGATCTGCTCCTCACTTCTCTCCTTCTTCTTCCTCTTCTTCTCTTTCTCCTCCACTTCTTCACTGATGGCCTCTTCTATTTGAAACAAAAGGTCAGCTGAGCACCATCTCTTCTCCTCAAAAAAAAAAAAAAGGTTGGTTTCCTAATTTGTACCTTTGCTTGCTTCATCCTCCTGCTCTTCATCTTCATCCTCCTCACTGGAGGACGCCAGGTAAGCCTTAAAGTCCAAGTCCAGCAGCTCGTCTTTGTTGAACTTTCTGCTCAGTGCCGTCACGCGCTCGTGGTCCGTTTCATCCCACGTCAGCTGCACCTGATTAATTCAACAGACAAAGGAAAGGGAAACGAGTGAACGTCAATCAGTTGTTGCTATTTGAAGCCTCTCTTTGTGTTTTCTGATCATTTGAGAAACGAACAAAGCAGTTTTCGTTCCTTTTCCCTCGTTATACATTTCTTTTTTTACAAACCACATCCAGAGCTGATTAATGTCAGAGACAGTCTAATGTCATGCTACCGTTTTCAATCAATCATCCTTAGCCCCAAACCAAAGCGTGATGGGAGCACAAAATCCCATGTTTACACTTCTATTCTCCCATCGGCCTGGAATCGACAGGGTTCTTACCTTTGAGGTGGCCGTAGCAGAAGAGGTAAAGAGTTTGGGTTGGTATGCTGACAGATTGATATCTGTCGCCACGTCTTTGGGCTCCTCTTCAAACATCACATCGTCAGGAATAAAACTGTAGATTGAGAATGAAGAAAAAAAAACAAAAAACACTCAGCTTTCAAACAGATCAGTTTGAGATCCTGCCCCTTTCTTTGGTTTATTCAATTTATACTGATACCGAAGGTCCAGAACAGAGCAGCTGCTCTCATATTCATAGCCATCGCATTCCTCATAGATCTTGGCCGCCGTTTCGGGAGAGTCGCACTCCACCACAGCGTAGAAATACTTCAGACGCTTGAACTGGTAGTCCCGCAGCTTCTCCCTATAAACCCTAAAGAGAGGACACAAACATTTAAAAAACAAAACTATTAACAGACCTGCTTTCAGAAGTTAATGCAGAAAAGCAGTTTGTTTCAACCAGCCTCACTCAGCGTTAAGTAACAGAATTTTACCCTACGTTGGAGCCGTTAAACTAATACTTGAAAGTAGCAGCGTCTGCTCTCTTTCAAAGATCCTCCAAATTTACCAGATTGTATGGTAGATGTAAGATATTGGGCACAGATATACAGGTTTGTAAGAAATACAGGCTGAGCTAAGCTGCAACGTCTCCAGCAGGGGGCGGTGTAGCACATCTCTGTAGGTAGAACCTATGAGCTCACTTCTCTTCCTCTGTGTCGTCCTCAGAGTCGTCAGGCAGCGCCTTCAGCTCCGGCGGTCCCTGCGTCTCCTCCATCTTCAGTCTCTCCTTACCGAACTCTGACGGGTAGATCTGGCCAAAAACACCCACAATACAATGCTGTCACTTAGAATAAACAGGCTGGAAACAGCTGAGTCCTTCCTGGTTTCTACAAATAAACGCACTCTAGTTCACACAATGGCCTGAAAATAAAAACGAAAACAAAACCAAGCCCTGGGCGTAAATATCACATTATTCATCCTAACTTCAAGGGTCAGTGCCAAGCTGGGCCCTGGGTCTTGTCTTTCAGGCATGTTTCTAGTTAGTTACATCCTCAACTGATGCTTTAGAGCTTTATAATATCTCTATGCATTTATCTGCTTCAACACTCATTTCACATCAGATTTACCTTCACAGACAGCACGGCGCCCCCTTTAGGTGTGAAGGAGTTAAACAGAGCCAGCAGGTCTTTAGCCTTCATGCGATCCCAGTCCATGTTGCAGACAGCGATCCGAGCAGAGACCTACAACATGAGAACAAACTGCTAAAAACAGGGTTTAACTTGTCCCATGCTTCTGCGGGACTTAGACAACTTTTATTGTCATTGATGTTTGAAGTACAGCTTTCCAGAGAGTAAATTAACATTTCATTCCATAAAGTGCAGCAGTGATCAAACGTAAACAGTGTGGGACGCCGGCCTCACCTCATCACTCCGTGGAGCGTCTTTGCACAGCTCCCCCCAGTCATGTTCAATCTCCTCTTCCTCTTTCTTCAGGATGTCTTCCACATCATCATCGTCATCATCTTCATCTGAGCTGGTCTCGATATTTCCTTTACCTCGGGCCAGATCAGGTCCGCTGTCGCTGTCGTCGCCAGAATCCAAACTGGACTCATCGTCAGACCCCCTCGCTGCATCGCTCTCCTCCTCCTCTTCATAACCCTCCCCATTTTCATCAGAGTCACTGTCTCCCAGATCTTCATCCTCAGACAGCTGCTCCTCATCTTCATCATCTGAGGGGGGAAATTACAGAGCTATGGTTACCCTTCTTTTGGTACCCCTCTTTAATGCCTGTGGCATGTCTAATGAATTTACAGCAAGTCTCACTGTTTTGCATCCATCCATTACATCACAAAACAAATTCTTATGATTGTTTTAAAAAGCGGATTCTGTATTTTAATATCAGTCTGCAAGATTTTGCATCTGGTTCTTGCAGTAATGACCCACCTCTCCGGACTACAGTGAAGGGTCGAAGCTTTGGTGGGGCTGTAACCCCAAAGCTTTACCTTTAAGTTCAGATTCTTCTATTATCCTCCAGAGAAAATCCCTCAGTTTTGCAGATTTAGTTCCAGATTCCCAAATCAGTATAAATTCATATTCTGACCTTTTTCTGCAGCAGTTCCTCGTCCAGACGGCTCCACTGCTTTTGTCTTCTTCTTCTCCCCCTTCCCCACCTTTGGAGGCTCATCATCATCATCTTCATCTGAATCAGACAGCTTGTAGAACCGCCTCAGATCCTCAGAGGTGGAGTGGCTGACGGGCCGACCTCGTTTGTCCACCGTCTGCTTCACCTTGAAGCGCTGGTCATGGAACATGGACTGAAAGCGCTTGTCGATCTTGACCTTTTGTTCTTTCTCTGGCATCTCCCAGAACCTGGGGTCCTTCTGGACCCGGCGGAACCGTTCATCCTCTTCCTGCTTTTTTCTGGACATGATGGGGGAAAATAATCACAGCCTTACCTAAAAGACAGGATTAAAAACTCAGGTTAGTTAATGACATAAAAGCAGACGGACATAATTAATTCACAAACAGAACCACGTGTAAACAGAACTCATTAGATCCAGCTGACAATTTGTCTTTTTATTGCACTAGATTTTTCCTGTGTGAGACTTTCTATAACTGGTATCTAAATGTATCAGACAGCAGTTTTAATCCAGATCCAGTCAGAACGGCTCCCTGTTCCAAAACACTATCACCATCGATCTTTAACTGCAGCTGCACAAGTATTTATGTTAAAATTATTGATTTTGGGCAGCACATTCAACTATCTTGGAGCTTGTTCTGAACTCTATTCACTGGCAAAACTTTCTGAAGGACTGGTGTGGACATGTCCCCACCAACTTTGGCATGGAGGGGACAGACCCCACCAATAAGTTCCGCTTTTTTCCTGCTTTCCGCTGATTTACTTTAGCCAACAATAACTGGGGTTGGGTGCAGCTAACTGTGTTCAGAGCGTTTTCAGTCCAGGTATTTGCTGCTCTCGAGTCCCACCTCTTGGAATATCATCGGATCTGTCGCTTTGGGACATAATATATCTTGAGGTCGCTATTCACTGCGTACAGAGTAGCTACATGGAGGAGGAGAGACACAGCAGCACTCAGTGAATCTTAACCAGCAGCTACTTCGATATATGTTTCAGTAAAATTTGGGAGACTGGTTACTTAAAAAAATTAGAGATGCCACCGAAAAATCAGTTCGTTAGACATATGGAGCTTTTTCAGCTAAAAATGGCAACAGATTGTACATTTATATAAGTTAAAAAAGCTGGGCTTCTCAGAGGACCATTACTCAGAGTTACAGATTAAAATGAAAACATATCTTTTGTTTTCTTATTGAACAGAGAATCAGACAGCAGAGCTTCTAGAGATCCTGAAAATGATTTTCTCTGGCATCTTTATATTGGTAGACAGGTTCATAAATCTGTTAAGCAGAGCAGAGACACAATGAGGAACAGCTGCAGATTTAAAGGTGAAACAGGTTTACTGGGATATGCAACATGCAATAAAATTGCACGTTGCAATGCTATAATTAAATTCAACATATCTTTTGTATTTCAACAAGACTCAGAAATAGCTGTTCCAGCAACCCAGAGAGAGCCAGACTCACAGGAAACAAACTTAAAATTTAAATATAAGAAACCTACAAGAATTAAAGCACAAATAATAAAAATCAGTGTATAAATGATTTCTGAAAAGTTTCAATGTAGAGACTTTGGCTGTCAATGACATATGAGACTAATTTGATTTTGCTGCTTGTGAAGGAGGATAATCAATGATGCAGCTTAAAGGGAAGCCATGCATGGATGGATGGATGGAAGTGAAGTTGTGTCCATTCTAGGGATGCAGGATATATTGATGTTGGCATCGGTATCGGCTGTTATTAATCATTTTTTATACATTAATGTTTTTGAGTCCTTTATAAATAATGCACTAAAGGCAGGCATCTGTATATAACTATAATAATAAGTGTATTATAATTTTCTCTTGTGTTCTCAACAATAGGAATGCATTCAATAAATATATGTTTGAGCTCATTTTTGGAAAATATAAACCCTATTGAAAGCGTTGGGATTGAGTAGCTGCAGGTCCATCAGCAGCACCAACTTTTATAACAAAGTTACACCCTTGACTCTAATCGTTTTATCTTTTCAGATTTCTTTCTTTTTCTGTTTTTTTTTTCCAAAGAGAAGTCTGACCATCAAAGCAACTTATATATAAACTCATCTCTGACCTTCCCTGCAGCAGATTTAATTTAAAGACAGTTAAAGGTCTACTCTGGTCAGGGAGTAGCAGAATAATACTGGTGCTTTTGAGGGTCAAAAGACCTAAATGATGCTTCGACAGCTCAAACGCTCACATTTACATCACTTAAATTAATGTTCTTTTGTATTAAGTTCGATTATTTAATTTCTTCTATCAGCTGAATTGATTTACTTTATCTATTTTATAACTATAGTTTATCGTGATTTTAAACATGTGTTATCTGATAAAAAACTAATAAATTATTTTTTTATAAACAGAAACTTTAAAAACATGCTAAGCGGAATAAGAGGGCATTTTATGCACATGATCCAAATTATGAGTTATTACCGAACCGAAGAGGTTTGTTTACAACCACCAGAGAGAAAAATGTAGTCTAGCATAAAAACATCTCTCCATCTTTTCAGAATCTAACTCTATCGACCAGTTTTCGACTAAACACCTGCAGGTTCGGATAGATTCAGAGTCCAGAATCAGAACCAGAAGTAAAAACTCCACATCATAGTTAAAAACTCATTTTAGAGCCACTTTACCTTCACCAGTCCTCCTCACACATGTGTTCTCCCAGCATGCACTCTGTTCCAACCCTTCCCGTTGTGCTTCCTGGTCTGAAGCTACGGCGCGCAGCGTGGGACAAACAGTGCGAAACACAGATTACACAACTAACCCTCAAAGGTTCACGTTTTAGGATTCAAAAAATGAACACTTGCGTTTGAATTTGATTCCACAATTATCAGAAAAATAAAAACAAATGTCTGCTGCTGAATAAACTGCACAGCAACGCTCCATGGCCATCGTAAAAAACGTAATAATTCATTATTTCTTTGATGTAACTCAAGAATTTCAGTCCAACAAAATATGATCGGGGGATAATTCATAAAAATATGCATTTCAAAGTAGAAAAACAGCTTTATTAGTTATTAAACATATATCATGTTGTCATTCTAGTCTTTTCCTATTTATTTAAGTTTACACTGTAACATAGGGGCTTTATATTTAGACATATCAGGGCAAATGTGCCAAAGATTAAACATAAATTCTTCCCTAGCTCCAGTTTTACAGTTAAAATGTTTTTCTTTTTTGTTTTTTTCAGATTGTGAACGTATTTCTGAGACAGATCATAACCCAGTTAATCAGATGCAGCCATGAGGCTGTGATCCAGTTCCCTAGTTTTATTCCACCCAGCCGGGTTTTCCATCCAGCTCCACTCTGAGGTCACTCTGCTGAGCCGAGATCAGACATGTTGGAGGAGTTCTTGTACTGTGAAGTAACATTATGAACAGCAGAGGAGTCCAGAAGGTCCTCCAGGGGTTGCAGCTGGTCAGTTCTGCTCCTGCAGGAAGGATCTGCTCCCCCTTGTCCTCCTGGAACAGCAGGCCAGGATCTGGATCAAACAGAGCCCTGTCAGGATCTGGCAGAGGGAGCATGAATGTGTTCAACAGGGAAATGAAGAAGAGGCAGAAGAACTGGGCTGCAGTTCTGCAGGATGGTCACCAGTATGACTACCTGAGGGATGAGGTGAGGAGGAGGAGGAGGTGCTGCATCAGTCTGCCTGGTTTCAGCTTTGCCTCTACTTGGGTTCATTTAGTTTGACCCCTGTCTCTGATGATGATCTGCATCAGTCTAGTTTGTCCTTTAATGCCAGGTTTTCCTCATCAGCTGCATCTGTTGATGGATTTTATTTTAGATCCCAATAATGTTCTTGCTTTTAAAGTGAAATCAGTGGAATCAGCAGCAGGCAGAGGACTCCTCTGGTGGCAACTGCTCCATGTCCTCCAGGAGGAACTGTCCGGATTGGTAGAACAGTCTAGCATCCAACACTTCTTCCTGTTGAACTTGGATCTTGTGTGTTTTTCAGGTCGGGAGTCGAGTCGCTGATCGGGTTTACGATATCACCAGGTAAGGTTCTGGTCCAGGTCCAAACAAACTGTACAGAGAGCTGTTACTTTAAGTTAAAGTTTCAGTCAATCTGGATTCATTCACACAGTTTTTAAGGAGGAATTCAGACCCAAACAGATTAGATGATTCAAGAGACGGATGACCAACCAATAAATGAAAAATCAGAACAGGAGATGATTCCATGAATATATAAACAGATGGAAATGGTGCTGCAGATTATTAAAACATAGATAATGAGGGTTTATGGCAGGGCCTGACCAGACATCCTGTTAAGGAACTATTTTATTTGGAGGTCATCAACCATCTCCACCTGTTGTTGATGTTGAGAGGATCCTTCTGCTTCCTGTTCGGGTCAGTCTGCCCCACTTTAGGAGTATCATTTGTTCAGGTTGGAATCATAACTGAATCACGCTGAGAGATGCCATCAACCCCGAGTTTGGATTTATTAGTTAAAAGTTCAAGAGTCCAGTTAAATCTGGACTACTTGGTCTCAGGCCAGTTTTTCCCACTGGGATAAAATTATGAATAACAGAACTAAAATCAGAGATTGGAGTGGGACCTGACATTCTTTGTAGATCTTTTCTGGACCTGCTACAGCAGGTTTTTGTTGTTTTTTAAGCAGATACCTGCAAACAACCATTTTTATCTGAAACTGTTGTTCTGAAATAAGGATGCTCAGGTAGAAAGTAGAACAGCACGTGGTTATGCAGTTTTTCTTGTGCTTCAGACTCTGCCAGATGCCCAAACTGAAATGGGAAACCGAATCTAATTCAAAGCATTTGCTGCCATGTCCCCATCTCTGTCCCTTTATTCCTGCAGCAGATAGAGAATCCATGGATCTAATCTGTGTTTATCTCCTCAGGACATTCCCTCTGGCTCTGGACATTGGAGGAGGAAAAAGTCACATTGCAGACCATCTGAACAAGGTGATGATGCATTCACTTTTCTTCAAGCTTGAAATTCCTGCCCTGAAATGTAAACTAGCGTATAAGGAAAAGCTCCCAACATGGAGGATGAGGAGATACCTTTGATGAGAGTCCTGCTTAATATGTCCAGTCTGATGTTACAGGATGTGGTGGAGCGTTTGTTCCTGACAGACATCTCCCAGCACACCCTGGTGAGTTCTGACCCCAGTCCAGTGAAACCAATACATATATGAGGCGCCGCTTCCACCTGCCGTGATCACAACTGATGTGTTTCAGAAACATCGCAGGCCGAGTGAGATTCCCACTCAGTGCATCCTTGCTGATGAGGAGTTTCTGCCGTTTAAGGAGAACACTTTCGACTTGGTGCTGAGTAGCTTGACGTGAGTCACTCTGGTTCTATCTGAGGCCTCTACTGGTGCCTGCCACCGGAGGGAGCTCACTCTCTTCCATTTATTTTATTACATTAAATCAGGCTTTAGAATGTTCAGGTATAGCATATTTTTAATCGGCCTGCTCACTAGGAAAGCATGAATTCTCAGGGAACCAATTCAGAAATTAGACCAATGGTTGGCTGATTTACAGTTCTCTTGGTTTCCTTCACTGAATCCAGCTGGATAATCAGTATCAGGGTCCCGAGAAATGTATCCAATTTCAAATGGTCATCTACTTCAGGCCACATAGTTTTTGTCAGACTATTTTTCAGATCAAGATAAACTGAATCAAACTTGTTTTAAGCTGGAATCTTATTTTTTCTAAAGGAACTTTCCAGAAATCATGTTTTGTTCTGTCCTCTCAGCCTTCACTGGATCAACGACCTTCCTGGAGCCCTCAGACAGGTGCAATGAGTGATTCTGTGTTCTGCTGGGATCAGGAACAAGCTCTTGCCTCATCCTGCCTCTTCCTCTTAGATCCACCAGGTTCTGAAGCCAGACGGGGTTTTCATCGGGGCGATGGTGGGCGGGGAGACGCTGTACGAGCTGCGCTGTTCTCTCCAGCTGGCTGAGACGGAGAGGGAGGGAGGTTTCTCCCCCCATGTGTCGCCCTACACCGCCGTCACAGACCTGGGGAACCTGCTGGGCCAGGCTGGCTTCAATATGCTGACTGTGGTGAGAACATCTTAAGATGTTTAGTTTTCTGTCAGACCCAAACCAGGACTAAGCAAACACAGCCTTTCTTACACCATTAGTAGACTGTTTAACCCAGAAGTTCACCCACTGTGCATTAGAGGAACCACAGAACTCTAAAGCTCTAAAAACTTTAGATGTTATGTTACTCAATACAATCAGCAGAAAGGAAAACAAATCCTACTATATCCCAAATCTTTGGAGATGTGGGCCTTTAGTTTGTTCTTGTTAAATATTCTGTCCAAATGAGCTGATTATATGAAACCAACTGGTCAGAATGTATTCAAGGGAACCAAGCTGATTGCATCAGGTCCTTAGCTGTGTAGCAGGCCTGCCTCCTGAGCAAGCATATGGCAATTGTGGAAAGGAACAACTAAATTTTAACATGTAAAAATCTCTGGCAGAAGCAGAACCGGGCTACCTAGGAATGGATATTGTGTCTGACATGTGCAACATTTTCTTCTTATTTTTCAGGACATTGATGATGTTCAGGTGCATTACCCAGGCATCATGGAGGTCATGACTGATCTTCAAGGTACAAATTGCTCGGAAACGAAAAGTAAAATCCAAAAGATCTCAGAAAACATCCAAAACACTGATTAAGGCTACTAAGAACTTCATGTCTGCAGAAAAATAGAACATTAACTGAAAGAGCTTGAGATGTTAACAGAACTCTTAAAACGCTGCTCCTTGCAGGTATGGGAGAAAGTAACTGTGCATGGAACAGGAGGTCGATGCTGCACAGAGATACTATGTTAGCAGCTGCAGCCATTTATAAAGGTGAGTGGTTGAAAAGGGAGCTGGAAACACAAACATGCGTCAGATTGAGGGACATTGCATGTTGCAATTCTACTGCACTTCACTGCATGTTCTGTAGACGCAGAGGCATCGTTTCAGTGACAGGAGAACTAAAAACAGTAGAGATCATTTCCATGTCCTGCAACTGTGTGGCATCTCTTCTCCCTCTAAGTTCACTTTAAACAACTCAGAAGTGACAAACAGTCTGGGACAAAAACAGAAAGAAAAAAATCCCATCAGAAACATTCTAATGGTGCATTCAGACCAGAGGCGATGGCAATGGTCTTAGATGGCAACGGCATAGAATTCCTATACAAACCGAGCATTGAAGGGCAGTGAAGCGACCAGAGGTGAGAGCTTTCACTGCGCTGCTCTCACCTCGTGCTACTAGATAGAGCTGCAGTGTTGGTAAGTAGCAGCACCGCATGGAGAGAGGGGAGCGGTGTTCGGCGATGTTTTTTGCAATGGCGATATGGCAGCCAATCAGGGATTGGTTGTAAGCGACGCTTTTTTCACTCAAAATGGAATACAGATAAAATAATGTTAAACAGGTTAGGAAGAAGGAATTCTCTCAAGAGGTCTTTAGGTGGCTTTAAAAAATAAATCTGTTGATCGTCCTCCCTCCCGCACCATAACAAGGATGAATATGAGGAGAGAAAAACTTAGAGACTAAAGAGAGAAAGCCAGCAACAGAGGCGTTGTCGTTTGATCACATGATTTATGTAACCGTATTCTGACCTGCAGGTAGCCTTTATTATCAGTTAAACGGAATTTAGATCAACCCAGAGGTCTGATTGTATTTATTGCTCTGTTTTCCACTAACAGCAGCATCTGTTTGCTGTTCAGCATTAATCACCGACACCTCACATCACCCGATAGTGTGTCATCGCCTGTTTCTTTGTCTGCTGTCATGCAATGCACCACCTTTAGATGAGCAGTCAGGATAGAGGAAATATGCTGAAAGGGGATAAAAAAAAACTTTATAGACAAAGTCAAAAACGTTTAATTCTTGTCATAACAGGACACAGAGCGTTTGATTCAACTAAAACTGGGAGCTGATTCCACTTAGCCTCTCTTTCTGCCTTTAGAACAAGCAGTGAACCTGCAGTCTGGGAGTAAAGTTTGATGGAGCTTATGTTATTTAATCAAATTGTGTTCAGTTAATTCTGCACACACATGGAATAAATTCACAAATTCATCAACAAAAATAATTAAATTCCAAGTCAAACATTTATGTCAAAAAGTCTTGACTAACTAGTAAAACTCAACTGAACTTATTAGCTTCTATGTACAAATAATACAATAGATAAAAATGGTGAAAAACCATAATCAATAAAATGCAATAATATAAAATATTTATTTGTTTGAAAACTTTACTTGAAAATTTTAAACTAGCTTTTAAGCTTTTTATTTATTTAGACCAATCTCCCTGTGATATGGCAGTCTTATGCAAAGCTTAGATTTGCAATGAAGTCCAGTATGGAAAAAAGTGATCCCAAATGTCAAAAATCAAAGTAATGGCTTATTGCATAACCAATCTGAGAAAGACAACTTTTAATTAACTTCCGGATCTAGAGGGAAGCCAATGGGAGAAAGCTAAAATAAGGGAAATATGATTTTTTTATTTTTTTATTATTATTATAAGTTCAAGCCTGTCAAAGGGATTTCTATGAGCAGCTCAATCAAATGCAGCATTACTGGATACAAGTCACTTTTCTGAATCACACTTGTAAAACTGATAGTCAGATGGAGGAGCAGAGGTTTGATCCCGGGCCTGTTTGGATTGTTTCAGAGATGTACGGAAACGAGGACGGTTCTGTTCCTGCCACCTTCGAGATTCTCTACATGATTGGCTGGAAGCCTCACGAGTCTCAGGTGAGAACATTTCCCTTAAAGTGTAACACTCCAGTTTGCTTTCTCTGAAGCTTTAGCCAATTAGCAGCAGTTAAAATAAACCCCGCCCCTTCCACAGTGGGAGCTAATAAGTTGTGACGCTTTATGGCTCTCTGTTTGCTGAGGTTCAATCGTCTTTTTTTAATGTTTTGGAAACATTAGAAATGAAAATGGATGCCTGATTTAATGAACCCAGCTAGACAAACCAAACAGCACATTTAGGCTTGGACAGATTCTCTGAACAATTCGAAATCCCATAAATAAGTAAAGTAAAGAAATAATAGGGAGTTTCTGATATTTTTTTTTTTTTTGGTCCAGGCCAAACCAGCGAAGCGAGGATCAGCCACGGTGTCGTTCGGAGATCTGGGGAAGATCAGCCGACAGAGCAGCACCAAGGAGTCCTAGAGTTTATGTGACCTCTCTGGGTTATGGAGGCTGACATATCAGGTTCAGCTTTCAGGTGGAGGAAGTTCCAGATCCAGAGCTTCCAACTGGTTTCAGTCAGCAGCAGAGACTGTATTATATACTTGGTGGTTTTTAAAGCTGTAAATGTTGTATAGAAATGTGTTTTGGGGGAAATAAACTGTGTAATGAAGAAAACTGCTGAAATCAGATTGGTGGATATTCTTATAGTTATTCTTCATCAGTAAAACTCATTCCCACACCCACTTTGTCAGGTATTACTTCCTCTTTCTCAGTCAGTCTCAGTTTTCCTTGAAACGGGTCCAGATCCCAGAAGTGCTGCTTTCTGCTGGCTGGAGGCTTCAGTCACAGCTCAGGTAAATAAATGAACCCATCACTTGCAGGTTTCCTGTTTGGATTAAGTCAGCAGGAAGGGTTTAAATTTTATTTTAGGCTTTAGAGAAGAACAGTTGGAAAATTTTCTGACTATTTTATAATGTACCAAACAAGAAACACTGTCTGTGGAGTCAGTAAGGATTTACCAAACTCTTGACATTTAAATCCTATCTGGATTTTCCACAAACTCATTTTCCTTCAGTAACTCACAGCTTAACTGGTAATTTAACAGAAAAAAATATTATTGATACTTTTGAGCACAGGTGTCAAAGTCGTTCCAGAAAGGGCCGTGTGGCTGCTGGTTTTCTTTCCACCCAAGCAGGTGTGCTATACTGCTTGGGTGGAAAGAAAACCAGCAGCCACACGGCCCTTTCTGGAACGACTTTGACACCCCTGCTTTTGAGTTTGAGTCCTTTTTTTTTGAATTTCAGATTGATGTCAAAAACAAACTAGTCAAGTCTATAAATTGTTTTATGGAGGAAATTACCTCTGAGAGAAACAAAAAAACACATAAATCACTAAATAAATAAAAGATGAATAAAAAACTGCATTCCTTTCTAATTCAGACTGATATTAAGAAAGTATGTGTTTCATCTTATCAGTTTCAATTTATTAAATAATGGAGTTGCTAAATATTTTAAACAAAAATAAAAACTTCCTGTTTTTAGAGCTGAAAATGGCAAATTCTGCAGATCCTCTCAATTAAGTTTAAATATGGTCTATTTAGGGATGAAAGCTTCTCTAAAATAAAATATGGTTTTTTTGGCTGCTGTAAATGAGGAAGGTTAATCTGTAAAAATGGTAAATCAACTAAAATGAATGAAAAATAATTTTAGACAAATGATAAAATTAAATGATAAAGCAATTAAAAAAATATTTCAAGCCAATATCAACTGAAAGCTAACGAACCTTACAAAAAATAAATCTCAAACCCAAAAGAAGGCAACCAGTTAAACCAGGATAATAAACAGTCCACCTACCACATATTGAGAATACATGTTCTTCCAATCAGCTCTCCCCAAATAAAGCAATGATTGAATCCATATGGTACGAATCTGAAATTGGATCTTTGTTAACAGGCATTTTTGGCGTGAAAAAAGTATTCAAGTATTCACCCTAGTTAAATAAACGGAGATCGATGGATTTAACTCAGTTGGCAGTTTATTTTTTATATCTTTGGCAAAGAACCAGAAACTAGAGTTTCATGAAGGGAACAAATACCGAACCAGGGGTGCAAGAGGCTGAACCATCAACAAACATCAACAACCCTGGATTTTCCGAACGCACATCAGACAAATCAGGCCTAGGTGTTCAAATTTTATCCAGCAGGTGTTTCTGTCCTCTGCTGTCCTCTTTAGAAAGGCATTTTATTCCCATATTTATTCACTTTACTGTCATCATTTAGTATTTTATTTAGGTTGTTTATTTATTCTGCTCTCAATTACCAACCCAAATTCCACATGGACTGTTCCAGGTGGAAAAATAAACAGCACCTATATGGATCCACATTAGTTTAGGTTTGTTGTTTTATATTCTTCTCCCCCCTTTTTCTTCATCAGAGCAATTAACATATGTTCTGTTGAAGAAACAGCAACATAAAATTTCAGTCAATTTAACCTCGAGATATGTCGAAGCTACGGATTCATAAAGAATTGTTACCTTTAAAGCCTCCACAATGCATCTTAATGTAGGAACTAAATCATGTTATCTATATTCTCTGTCATTTTAATCATTATTATTAATGTTATTATTATCATTATTATTATTATTATTATTATTGAATTATATTATTTACAATTGAGTAATTGGAACATTGTACAAGTATTAACATATAATTATTTTAAATACATTTGCATATTTATTCTAGATCAGCTTAAGATACATTTATTTCTCAATGAATTTTCAGTAATTTAAAAGCAAATTCAATCAGCCTAATTTATTTATCAAACAAGTTATTTCGCTCTAAACACATATAGATTTATTCTCCCTTGAAAAGTTAAATCTAAACCTTAAAGAATTACGATTAACAAAATAAACTTAGCATATAAATAATGACACAGTTCCTTGCTTATTTGGAGAAATAGACAATTATTGTCAAACAAACAAAATCTGTTATTTGTTTAATCTGTTTCATTAAACTCCAAACCTTATGTAAATCCCACTAATTCCTAACTTCAACAACTGTCCATTAACTTTTAACACATTTAACTCCCTGCTTTGCTTTGAAAAGAGATTAGGGGAAAGAATGAGCCACGGAAACTAGAAACTGGCTGTTTTACAGTTCGACCTCAACCGTTTGTTCACCTCCATTTTCCCCAAGACAAAAATAGCTAATTTATCATTTCACAAATGGACAAAAGACATTACACAATTCACAAACTACAGACAGCAGATAAGACAAACAAGAAACAAACAAATGTTATATAAATGATAAAACTTTCTAATGATTCGTTGCTAAGCTTTCAGGCCCTTATTTTTAGGCAGATTCCTGGAACCCTTAGCCTGCCCATCATTACCAAACCTCCTGTAACTGGGTCAATGGTAAAAACCTTTTGGGGTTCTCAGGTAAAAAATCCTAATCGCCTTTTATGTCCCAGTCCTAGTAGAAAGCCTTGT
>NW_015150934.1:880016-884502 GCF_000732505.1 Cyprinodon variegatus | reverse complement strand
CTACATCACTGCCTGATTCCTGTGCAGATTGTAAAGGAAAAGCCTTGAAATTCACAAAACCTTCCAGTTTTTAACCTTAACCTTCCAGTTTTTAACCTTACCAGTGGGAATAAACCTTAAGGTTTATTCCCACTGGTAAGGGGCTAAAAGAGCAACAAGTGGTTCCAGGTTAACAGGTTCAGACTGGTCCAAAACAGTGTTTGTCCCAGGGTAACGATTTTTTATTTGCCTATTAGTCTCTAAAACAGGATCAATAAACCTTACAGGACTAATTGAGTCCCTAATCTGAACCAGTGGATCAAGGTTGTCTTTGACAGAAAGAAAGAAAACAGTACAGTAGCAGGTCCATTTTAAAGGTTAGAAATAAAAAGATGCTCCTTCCTTACCTGCAGCTGGTGGAGCACATCATCCGCCTCCGAGAGGAGCTGGACAGAGAACGGGAGGAGAGGAGCTACTTCCAGCTAGAGAGGGATAAGCTCCATGCCGTGTGGGAGATCTGCAAGAGGAAGCAGGAGGAGATAGAGGCAGAGCTGAGGAACAGCACCTGGAAGAATAAGGAGGCTGAGGAGCGCCACCGAGTGGAGATAAATGTAAGCTGTCATGGTTCTAACCGGACCTTTGACAGAACAACATTATACAACTTTTATCACAGTCAGTCCCGAGAGCTACCTTATTGAATCTGAATACCTAAAACTGGAAACTTTACAGAACCAGATTTTGCATTAAGTCTAACATTATTCTAACCTAAATGTAACGTCTCCTAAGCCCTAAATCTAATTTAAGCCTGATAGCACTTTCATTTTTATCCTGATCCCATCCTAATGTTCCTCCTTTTGGTCTGAACCAGTCGAACGTTTAACTTTGTTTCTGGGTATTCAGGTCTACAAGCAGAAGTTGAAGCATGTCCTGTCTGAGCAGCACAACGCCGTCTTTGAGGTGAAGGCGGATGCCATCTCTTCTTCCTTGCTGCTCCAGAACCAGGGCAGCAAATCTGAGCTGGAAGTCCTGAACCTGCAGGCAGAGAGCAGGGAGAAAAAGTTTGAGGAGCACAACTCCATCAAGCAGCTGAAGCTGGTGAGGTAATGTTCATCTCCTGGTGTTTAAGTTTGTTTCTTCAACTGATGCCTCCTCATTTTCAACAGAAACACCAGGAGGAGCTGATTAAGCTCAGCCAAAAGTACAAGTGTAAGATTCAAGGTGAGCTCTCCTTTCATCCCCACCGTTCTCTCTTTTTTTCTTCTGTCCTTAATTCTCTCTGGCCTTGTCCCTCCACAGAGATCGAGACAAGGTCCTTCAAGAGGATGCGCTCTCTGATAGAGACAGAGGAGAAGAAGAGGAGGTCAGCAATCCTTGATATGGAGGAGCAGATGAGGAGTCGCGTTGAGTCTCTGAGGGAGGAGCATGACCGAGCTCTGGGGAAAGGAGAACAGTACTTCTCTCAAATTCTACAGAAACAGCAGGAGGACCTGAACAAGTGGAAGGTAACCAATTGATCCCAATGACCTGGTGTGTCAGTCACAGAGCAAAAACATCAGGTCCACGTCCTCCACAATCACACCTGAGTTAAATACCTTCCGTCCTTCTGCATGCCCTGTTTGTCTGCACAGGAGGAGGTGAAGAAGCTGCAGAAGGAGAAGGCGAAGCACAAAAAAGATCTGACAGCATGTCAACAAGAGAAGCAGAATCTGAAGGAGACGCTGCAGGAGGTCCAACAGAGGAGCTCCGAGCTGCACAGACAGCTGCAGGAAAGCAATAGCTGCAAAGACTTCATGGAGGTGTGTTGGAGTCTTAAAGGTTTAAACCCAGAGAAACTCAGAGATAATTGTGTTGCTGCTGGTAGATAATGGCACTAATGCTTATGATGCTTGATGAACAGAAGTACAAAGCAGAGAAGAAGCAGTTTTTAAACAACCTCAGAGAGGTGAAGGTGGAGAAGGAGCTGCTCTTGCAGGCCTTCGAGAAGGTAAACCGTCTCTATCCTGCTGCTCTTCCTTTATCCTCCGTCGCTCATAGGGAGCTAACGCTTCCGGGTGTTTTCCTACAGCTCCAACAGGAGCGTGACGAGTTGCTGGAGACACATAAGGAGAGCATCCTGGGTGTCCAGCAGAGGAGCGGCCTGAAGAAGCAGCTGGTCCAAAGGAAGCTGGCTGCACTGACAGAAACTCTGGAGAAGGAGGCTCAGCTTAGAGTCAGCGGCGCACAGCAATGCCACCAATAAGCCCGAGGTAGGACCTGACGCTGTGATTCCATCCAGTATGAACATCTGAACAACCAGACATTTCTTAGCAGAAACTCTCGATCACAGCAGAGAGCTGAAGAGAAACCAAACTGATTATTTAATTCATTTTAAAGGGCGATCTCATCTA
Source organism: Cyprinodon variegatus (assembly GCF_000732505.1). Classification (NCBI taxonomy): domain Eukaryota; kingdom Metazoa; phylum Chordata; class Actinopteri; order Cyprinodontiformes; family Cyprinodontidae; genus Cyprinodon; species Cyprinodon variegatus. Next base: position 882,136 of record NW_015150934.1, on the reverse strand, counting down.
GGAGTTTCTATATCTGTGATATTTTTAGATTATTCTAGGATGGGCTCTCCTGTGTTGAACCTTTGAGTTCATATCTTTTGGAGAGAAAGTTTAGGGCTTTCAAAGCATCTGCTGATTTATGTGCAGACAATAATGGAGCAGTAGAAGGAGGCCTGATGAGGTGGACAATGGGGTAGTTAAAGGTAGAGCGGAGGATTTTCGCAAATTTTTGAAAAGAACTGCCCTCTTCACTTAAAAAAATGCACACACGCAACCCTGTACCCTCTCACCATAGGGAACATCTATTAAACGTGTGTGAGAGCATGCAGGAGCTCATTTCTCCTCTTGAACGCTCTGTTTAAAAGTTGCTGTTTGCATTGCTTATATAAGCTTACTTTCCAAAAGAAGATTTGCAATTTCTCCACTATGTTAGACTCACCACCGGTAAGTGAAAATGGAGAGGAGCATGTAGGACAGCATTATGTAAACATATCACCAGAATGATTGACAATTAGGAGGACCACTTATTTTGATGATCCACCCTGAAAAAGAACATCCTCCACTGTACCTTTTAAGGTGTAGCACAGAGGAGATCCCAATCTAATGAAGAACAACTGACAATATTCTCCCCTCCATCCGTACCATCCTGGGAGTTTCCTCTGCATCTGTATCCCTCCTCGTTTCTCTGCAGAATCCTCCTATATCGTCTCTAATATTGTCTTGAATTTTCTCTGTCTATCCCTCATTAGTTCCCTCATTTTTGTGCACTGGCCACTCATGACATTGACATGATCTCTAACTGACTCATATTCTGTTGTCCCAAAACAATCTCAGATGTAAAGGTTCCCTCTAAATGATGGGTATCTTCACAGAAAACTGGAGAAAATTATACTGTTTTAGCAAGAGCAGGTCTCACGGATGAGGTGTGTTCATTGCAGATATTTATACATAAAACAAATTCAACATTATATGTTATTTTCCTGGATTTTTAGAAGCATAGCAGAGGTGTCAGTGGATAGTTTAAAAACTGGGCCCACATGTAACTAGTTACATTTACAGTTACATCTAGTTGGGTACATTTTTGAAAGAAAAATGAAATACTTTTAGATGTATTTCTACTGCACCAAACTTTTACTCAGTCTGTTAAAACACCACTCCACATGAGTAAAGTGTTTAGCTCCTCTATCCAGCATGAGTAACTTCACCAAATAACAAACAAGCGTGTTTTAAACAATAGTGCTTCAGACAAAGACACACAGCTAAAGTTATATTTGGAGGTCAAGCTAATACAAAGGGAGTGGTGAATGTTGTCACTGCGGGTACTGGGTTTTTCCATTTTATGTTAAAAACACATTTTGTTTGGAAAATTGTTGCTTCTTATAATACAATTACATTATTTGTTTCCATTATTCTAATGTCTCAGAATTGGCAAATAATTTTACCTTTTGATATGTCTTATTACATATGTTTAATATTACCTTTTCTATTAAAAAAAACAGATTTTTTTTTTTACTTTTTTTAACCACAGTGGTTTTTATCACTGCTGCTTACGTTTATCAAGGCTGCACTTTAAAAAAATGAAAAAAGTCTAGAGAGCTGTACTATAGGAATTTTCTTTTTGTGTACACTTGTGTGAACAAAATGGGAAAATAAAATCTAAAAGTCTAATAGTAAGTCAGAAGTTATGAGTTACTCTGTTAATCACTTTTAAAAAATATAACTTTTTTACTGTTCAGAAATTTCTTGGATGGCTACTTTTTTCTTTCGGTTTTTACGGCACTAGTGGCTCGTTTTTTTCTTGTACAGTGGGCTGACAGGAAAGGGGGTAACATAGAGGGGGAGAAAATGCGGCAAAGGATTTGAACGTGGGTCGGCCACGTCGAGGACTAAGGCCTCCATACATGGGTCTTGCATGCTAACCACTGCGCCACAGATGGATATTTTAGTACTTGTGTGAAAATATGTTGAGATAGTGCTGGTTTAGACTCATCTGTGTACACTTTTATTTCAAACAAACTTTTCTGTTTTCGGGAAATCCATTAGTCCAATCAGATCACCATGGACGTGATAAAACACTGCATATTTGCACCATATTTTGTCTCCCACACTGTTTACATTTGATTACTGCTGCACTTTAGGGG
>NW_015150934.1:877376-878898 GCF_000732505.1 Cyprinodon variegatus | reverse complement strand
ATTGAACAATAAGAGTAAAAAAAATCAGATGCCACAAAAATACAATTAGTAAAACTACAATAGATCTAGAATAAGAATTTGTATGCATCAACTTTCAAAAATGAATAAACTTTACAATTTCAGATAAAACCTAATTGAAAGCCAAAATCTTTTTTTCCTCCCAAGAGGGACCCCAGAAGTTCCTGTACAATCAAATGGTCTCAGTGTTTGACCCCTCCAACATGAGGGATGGAGATGTTTCTGTGCACCAGTCCGTTATCCAAAAAGGAAGCTGTCAGTATGGTTATACTGAGATTTAAAATCTGATTGGTCGGCCATTGTGGCAGTCTGTCACCTAACCACATAAAGAACAGAGTTAGCCCTGCACACTAACAGGCTGACAAATAAATCTCCTTTTCAAAGCGCTACTAGAGAAAATAATAGAACAGGATATTCCGATTTTATTATACAGATTCTTTATATAAAGAATTTTGGACATATATATTTTCCATTTTTTTTCTTATTATTTGAACAGTTGTTGCAGGATGACCACACCCTCATGATCTGAACTGTTTGACAGAATCTGAATAAACCCACCAGGAACCTTTATTGCCCCCACAGACAGACAGTTCTTAGACACAATTTATTGGCCTTCTACATAAGAATGTAAGCAGCAGAGGAACATGAACGACGACAAGGAAGAATATCCAGATTATATGAACCAGAGAGAATCCCAGTCATTCAGGCAGCATCAAATATACAGCAGTCTCACTCAGTAGACTCTTAAAGGATGTGTAACCTTCAGTAGCATCAACCTAGAGATTCACTAAAGATATTGAATCATTAGCGAACCTTTTGATGGATTTAATGTAAGGATCAGACATGCATTAGTCAGCATCTGTTCTCCAGGATCCAACTCTAAAATGTTTTTTTAGGAATAGATTCAGTTCCTTTAACTGTTGTTTCTTCATGTTGGGATTCCTGAGCAGCAAAACAGTCTGACAGTGATTCAAGCTGTTCTGGGTGTGATAGCATCTCTCCTCTACAAGTCTTGAATTCGTCCTGTAGGAGCAGAGAGCGGCTCATGAGGACTGAACCATTAGCAGGACGTATACAGGAAGTCCCAGAAAGCCGACCCGCAGCTTCTGTCTCTTCCTCCTTGGTTCTCAGTTCAGTTTTGAGTTTCCTTCAGCTTGTGCCATGGCTGCTGGACTCGAAGACACCCTTCTTGAAAAATGGAGAAAACTCGCAGATGTCAAACTTGGAGAGACGGTAAACTCCATCCTCATCTGCTCTGAGTGGAGAACCTGAGGAGTTCAGCATGACCTGAAACAGCTTCCTGAGGTGAGTCTGTGGATGACAAAGATGCACCATCTCAGAAATAAGCAGAACTTAGAGGAACCAAAACATCAATAACATAATAAAAATATTTTTTGAGCGCCCCTAGAAAATTTCTCAATAAGTCACATAATCATAAAGCCTCATTAATCCACAACATTCTAATGATTATAATGATCTAATAATAATCAAATTTTCGTTTGTG
>NW_015150934.1:875339-876266 GCF_000732505.1 Cyprinodon variegatus | reverse complement strand
TGACAGAGCGGTTCCTGAGAGGTGTGCACAGACACAGACCTATGTCACGCCTACTGGTTCCTCAGGGGCATTTAGCGCTGGTTCTACACGCTCTGGTTAAAGCATCATTTGAGCCCTTAGATCAGGCTCAAACTAAATTGTTATAATTCAAAACAGCTCTGCTGTTAGCTCTGACATCTGCAAAGAGAGTGAGCGATCAGTCCGCCCTCTCTGTTGCTCCTTCCGGTCTCAGCATACAGGGAGACGGCAGCTTAGCTGTGCTGTGTCCTAATCCTACGTTCACACCCAAGGGCATCACAAGCTCTTTCAGGTCAAGGGTGATAACTGAATGGCTTCTATCCTACTCCTCATAACTCCTAGGAGGAAGTTATGCACCATCTCCTCTGTCCTGTGTGTGTGCTCTTGTGTTACATGGTTCGCACGGCTGCACTGCGCCGCACAGAATGCATGTTTGTGCATTACAGAGATAACTCTGCAAGACAGCCTTTGACTGCACAGCACCTTTTATACTGGCTGTGTGACGCTATTTGACAGGCTTATACTTCTAGATTGGAGCCTCCAGAAAAGCTCAGAGCTCAACTGCTCGAGGGGGACACCATGGACAGCAGCTAACACATGTTGGACAAGCTGACTAAAATATTTGCCTTTTTCATTTCAATAATAAAATATTTAGGTTTATCTGTTGGTCTTTAATCACTAAAAGGAACCTCAGTGTGGACAGTCTGGATAACCAGCACTTCGAGGTTCTTTATAAAATTAAGAGGGTAAGCCTCCGTTACATTTCTGGCTCAAACATACCAAACAGGTTTATTTGTACAAGTTGGTCATACCTCCAAGTGGCTGCGACGCTCAGAGACCATTCGCTCATCCCGGTTCCCAAAAAGCTTCTTAGGAGGAAACACGAGGTTCGCCAGCTGTACAGAAATA
>NW_015150934.1:857232-873624 GCF_000732505.1 Cyprinodon variegatus | reverse complement strand
TTTTGTTTAAATATTCACAAACTCTAATCTGATTTACAGACACCGTTAATCCATATTCATAAAAAGAAAAAAAAAACTGCTCAAAATGAATAAATATACAAATGAATTGTGAAACAGGAGAATGTTTTTTATAGTTGATCTGCTCAGGTGGTCGTTCAAAACAAATTGCATCTACTAAACATAATGACGTCAGCAGAAAAAAAGGTTCCGTGGAGATGGTGGAACATCTTTCCATGGCATTTTTTGTTTTAGCATTCTTCAATAGCCATAAATAAGACATTTAGTGATACTCTGCTTCGATGGACTCACCTTCACCTCAAACTCAAAGTGTTCATCCTTGCCCTGACCACGGAGGACGTAACGAGGAATGCTAATTTTGATGGGCTCTTTAACGCCATCAGAGGCCTTCCCAGCCGCTCGGGACATCAAATGCTGCCGGAGAAATCACCAAAACCAGACGGGAAAACAGAAGGAAAGAGTAGCAGACAGTAAAAGATTGATACTTAAACAGATTGATAATAAATTAGAGGAAAATGCAAAACCTTAATAAAAATAAATAAATAAAAAAATCAAATATAAAAAAGGGAAAAAGGCTTCAACTCAAATTCAAATAATCTTTATTTAGTTTGAAATCAACAACACAAAAATAACGTGCAAAATTCAATATTTACTGACATTTCCCATTGTAACGAAATGAATAAGTGACACCATTAATCTCCCCTTGTAACAAACAAGTCATTATGATGAATAAACTTCAAACTTTCTTTGGTCAGCAGCAGCTTATTTTTATTGCACTCATTAAAGCCCCTTTAAATATAGTCCCTATGATTTCAATATGTCATAGAAAAGTTTAAAATAAGTTTAAAAAACACTTAAAATTCATTTTAATGTTAATTTGTCTTTGAAAATGGTTTACATCCTAAAATTAACGGAGCACTTGATACTCCCCAGAGTCACTGTTGCAGATTAACTGTGGTTAGGTCCCCTTTTAGATGCACAAATGGTTTATGAGCATTTGAGCTTCTGAAGAGCAGCCAAAAGTTAATTTCCAAGAGTCGCGTGGCTTGCTGGAGAACGGAACATCTGCTGAGCCATGCCTAAACTCCACCCTCCGTTTCAGACTTTGACTACAGTGATTTGTAAAGACCACATCTACACCAAAGCAGGATTCATTCCTTCTGACAAGCAGACACCTGATGTCTGAACGCCTGCGCAGCTTTAGTCCCTGGAACTGGGGCTGAACGGGAACCTTGCTGGATCCCCGTGGCACTGGATGAAAGACTCCATCCTCCTGAAGAAGACCAATATGAGAGTCCGTTAGAAGGAACTGGAACAGAGAGTCCGGTTGACCCCGGCCTGAGCTTGTCACCCTGACGCTGGTGTAGAGCAGAGGATGTATATTCGCCAGAGAGGGTTTGTCAGGACCGTCCATATTCCCATGAATGATGTAGAAAAGGTCTGCAAGAACCCGCTTGAATCTTGAAGTGACTTTCAGACCACTGTCCAAGACAATATCAGAAACCCTGGAGGTCCAATCCAAAGACAGAGCCATCAGGTCCTCTGAAAGCAATGGGTGGGTTTCTGTCACCTCAGAGATTTTCTGAGGACAGGATGCCTTCAGCAGAGCCTTGCAGAAGTCCTGCGTAAGCTCCTGGTTGTAAGTGAAGACAGCCAGAACAGAATCCTCACTAGACCCAATCAGACGGACATGCTGTCCTCCCAAACTGATCTGAACCTCCTTGATTTCAATAAAGTCGAAATGATGGAAAAGACCGATGGTGTCTTTTTCAGCTGAAATAACAGTCAGACCCTCTTCTGACAAAAGTAGGGAAACTGGTTTTGGCCTGGATTGCTCATAGCTGGCAGCTCTGAGCCAAAAGACGCTCAGAATCTTTTTAACTGATCTTTCAGCGGATAGAGAATGAATTTTTTCCAGGATCTGCTGGGATGAGAGACCACGAAGTTCTGTCAAAGCTGGTGGAAACTCAACAAGACCCTGATAAAACTCCTCTGGACGGGAGTTCTCTGTACCAGTGTTTCTGATTGAGGACACAGACCCCTTGGGCCATAATGAGGCTGCATTCAACCCAAATCCTTGAGAACCACTATGGAGGCATGTACTCGACAGATCCACCAATTTGACTTTCTTTTCAGGAACAATGTTTGATTGGGGTTGAAGTTTTGTTTGTTGAATCAGCGGGAGATCTTTAGACATGTTCACGTACTGAGAAACCGCATACTTCATATCACTGACCCCTACGTTTCGAATGAAGTCTCGTGTGCCCTGTAATCGTCTCTCAGCATCTTTGTACACATCTGAAAGCTTTCCTGTAAAGTAGCCCAAAACTTGGCTTTTGTTCATTTCACCCAGACCTTGGATGGGATCGTTTTCTGAGCGGTGGAAGTTGGCCGACTGGTCCTTGAACAGCTCAGCTTCCTCTGCTCTCCAGAGGGTTTGGTTCTTGACCTTTGTAACATAGTCCCAGAGATATTTCCTACTGGTCATGCCCTGTGGTTTCTCATTTTTTCCTTGTCCAATATTATCAACAAGGGCAACAGTATCCTGCTCGACATTTGACTGTGGACGCTCTGGTTCATCTGACCTCCATGGATAAAGGGTTTGGTTTTTAACCTTTGCAACATAGTCCCAAAGATTGCTCATGCTAGAGGTTGCACTTTCTGGACATTTAACCGTTTCTTGTCCCATTCCCCCTACAACCGACTTTGAGTTCAGCCCAGACATAAAAGACTCATTGTCAGAGTTGGGTAAATAGGATGCCTGATCTATGGACAGCTTAGATTCCTGGGCTCTCCATGGGTACAGTGTTTGGTTTCTCACTTTATTGACATAGTCCCACACAGAGCTTCTTCCAGCTGAAACCCCATCTGCAGCATCACCCAATTCTTGGTCTGTTTTATCATTAACTGACATTATGTTTTGTTTGGAGCTGATATAGTCACTACCAGAACTCAGCCAACTGCGCAGTTCAAAGTCTCCATCAGTCAATGGGTGTAGAGTTTGGTTCTTAATCTTGGAAACGTAATCCCAAAGATTGCTCCTGCTGGTTAACTCCGTTAACTCAGAGTTTTCTGATCCTTTTTCAGCTCTGCTAGAACTCAGAAGCTTTAGCATTTCAAGCTCTCCATTAATCCATGGGGGCAGAGTTTGATTCTTAACTTTAGAAACATTTTCCCAGACGTAGCCCCAACCAGTCCTTCCTGCAGCATTGCTTTTTTCTTCTTCAGTTTCCACATCAAGTGACTTTACATCTTGGTTGGAGCCGACATGGTGTCTACCAGAACTCAGCCACTTGAGCAGTTCGGACTCTCTGATAGTCAACGGATAAAGAGTTTGGTTCTTGACTTTAGAAATGTAATCCCAAATGTAGCTCCTGTTAGACGGTCCCCGATTTACTGATGCCTCTTTGTCTTTTTCCCTTTCTTCTTTGCCTTCCAGGCTAAGGCTTTGATTTTGGACATTTTCAGGATTGTCTAAAATGCTGCTTTTATTCTCAGAGTTCTCTTGCTTTACTGGACAGTTTATGGCTTCTTTTAAATTTTGCTTTGAGATGATGAACTCACTCCCAGAGCTTTGCAGCTTTAACAGTTCAGACTTGTCTGCTCTCTCAATTACACTAGATTGATTCTCATCATTTTCAAAGTGGTCTAAAATGTGGTTGTTACCGTCCAACATTTCTTGTTTTGAATCCTGCGCAGAGCTGACGAAATCATTGCAGGATATTTGAGAATTTGACTTTTCTGACACTTTTCCCTTCTCCTGCGTTTGGGTTTGAACAATGGGCTCTTTCTGATCCTCAAAACTATGTCTGCAAGGTTTGAAATCTCTTTCCTCTTTAATAGGGCTGATAGAGTGCTCTTTAGAAACTTCTTCTGCCCTGATTAACTCCTTGCCAGAGTTTTCCAGTTTTAAAAGCTCAAGTTCTTCTATTGAATGGCTGTGAATGTTTTGAGCTTGATTCTTTACATTTTCAAGATCCTCTAATGAATTTATCCTATGCATTGATATTTTTTCTGCTTCTTGTTTTATTGACCCATTAGTCTCCTCCTCTTGATTTGGGATATCAGAGCTTTGAGGCTTTGAAAATTCAGATTTTTTGTCTCCTTCTTTCTCACATATCTGATAATAGTTTGATTTATCTGAATGGTGATCAAATGGTTTGTTCAACATCTTCTTGTCATTAGAGTCAAAGTAGAAATTGTTACAGTTACTGGTAATGTTATGGTTTCCAATCAGTCTGTTCTCTTGGCTTTTGTAGCAACAATCGGGTCCACAAAGAGCCTGGAGCCCATTTTCTGCAAGAATATTTACTTCTCCTTCCCACCATTTTTCTTTATCAAAGTATTTTTCAATCAAGAGTTTATCCAAGGACTTGAGCTTTTTTTCTCTCTCAGGCTCCTCAAGTTCATTCTTTGGTTCTTCAAACACGTTCTGGACATCGTGGAGTAAACTTGTCTCAAATCCCGGAAGGTCCATGAGGTTAGACCAGCAGGTATTCTGTGTGCAGAAGGGGGAAGTCCATGACTACATCGGCAAGGATGGAAACTGTGTGAATTAAGCTGAAGTCCGTGATCCACCCAATGAGAATTACAGTCCAATCACCAGGTGCACAGGTGAGACATAAGAGATTGTGACAGAGTGGGAAGAGGTCGACATGCAAATTAAGCAGAAAATTACTTCTCAGTCAAATGTTGATTTGAAATAAATAAAGTTTAAATAAATTAGCCTTTATGACTAGAAGGAAGTGCCATTGGTAGGGTGTTTATAGAATTTTTTTTATTTAATCTAAATACCGGTAGTTAGTTTCCTACAGTTGAACAGATTAACAACTTTGAACTGTCTTATCAGTGAAACTTTTCTTGCCTCTCATAATTTCTTAAAACAAGACTGAAAATCAAACTTGTAAACCCAAAGTGTGTTTAACATACACAGACACAGGCTAAGATAAACACAAACGGTAGACCGCATAATTTTTTCAAATGTCTCTTAACAAGCCGGGCATCATCCAAACATCTTTTGTCCATCAACAAGTTTCTGACACCATTCAGGCTAAAATCTGGTAACTCCATCTTAACTCGACAAGGTAAACTAAGCTGGTCTGCTTCTTCCACAACCCCAGATTTAAAGCAAAGGTCATGAATTCCCAGTAGGAATTTTGGTTAGATATTTTGGAAGCTTATCTCAGAAACTTAGTGTTATCCTCCTTTCTCTGGTCCAGTTTGGATCCATTCATTGTCCATTTGGAAACCAACTGGGTCCTAATTTGAAATTTGTAAGTAATCCTCCAATGGGCCACCTCCTGTGTTTTGGCACAATTGACATTTGTCAGTATGCTGACAGGAAATGACAGGATAGGGTTAAAAAAAGAGGGAAAATATGTGTCAAAGTTCTGGACCCTGGTCTACAGGCCAAGATTAGATCAAAGGTCGGTCTTGTTGAGGACTGACATAGACCTCCATACACGAGTCACTCCTGTGGCACCACCGCACCCAGCATCACCCAAGGATGTCCCAGTATGACTAGCAATAACACTGAACTGCAGCATGGTGCTACCGCCACTATGCCTAAGAGGTAGGGAAGTGCTCTGAGTGTCATTCCAGAAATGGCAGGACACTATAGCTACCCTCATGATCATTGATTTAATGTCCAATACCTTTAACCTTTACTGCTGGAAGGTTTTAGATGAAAGCATGTATGCATGTATCTGAGCCTGTATTAAAATTAATTTAACCCTAAAAAAAAGTAAATATCTAAACTAAATAACCTAAAGCACAAAATTGCATAAGCTTAATGTTCAAGATGATTGATTTTAAATCTGGATAGTTGTCTGAAGTTCCATCCAGAGTTTTTTTCTCAAACTGATTTAACATTTGAAAAACTACTTCAGAGGACATTTTACTTTAATTTACCATTTGACTTTTCAAACTTTTAATGCACTGAGCAATACGTCAAAATGCTGACAATCTAACAAAACAACAAACAAACCAAAAGCTTGACAGGGGATCTGTTTTGGTTTCTATTTACAGGTTTAAAGTAGTGTTGCACCGAAACCGATGCCAGTATCGGGCAGGGCCCCAATACTGCACTCAAATGGTGGTATTGGTATCACGAGTACCAACAAATAGGGCACCGATACCATTTTGAGAGCCAAAAGTTTATTCAACTATTGTCACCCATTCCAGGTAGGCAATAAAAAAATTCTACTGGATTCATTTTGTATTAGTCTTTTCCTGCTTCACAAAGGTAGGCAGCAGCTTGACAAAGCCATGATGGCAATTATTTTACATCCAAGTAGTATGTAGTTCTTCATATATACAGACACACATAAATTCCAAACAGATGGTATCGGTATCGGCCAATACTGCACAGCCAGGTATCAGGTATCGGTATTGGGGCCAAAAAATGGCATAGGCGCAATACTAGTTTAAAATCCAGTTGTTTTTAGCTATTCTAAACATATAACTATTTAAACACTTTCAAACTAAGCCTAAGGTGCCCCTCCTGGTCACAGTTAGGAAAGTCTGGGAGAACTGCTCAAGAGGGAGTTTGAGCCTTTCACAAACAGTCACAGGATGTGTCTCACAGAGGGACTGTATCTTCTTCCAGACTGAATGCTGAAGAACACAGTCTGCTGCTGCAGCACATCTGCATCAGACAGGTCCGCCCATCAATAAACAAACAGCAGATGGCTGATAAGCACAGCGTAAAGCTTAAGATATAACTTTAAACCTTTGAATGATGGGGTTACATTCTCCTTCAATCTGGATGTGGTTCAGAGATTCATGGCAGAGCACACCCAGCAGCTTCAGGGTTTGGAATTACTGTTACAACTCAGCTCTTGGAGAAACAACAGTGGTTTGTCTAAACAGGGATTGAATTGACTGGAGACTAAATAATTTAGATGATTTCCAAAGTCTCACAATGTTACCCTCCATCAACAGCAATTAACACAAAACAAGCTTACTTTGCTCAGAGAACAAAGTGTCTCCCGTATTTGTAGAGTCCCTCAGGGATCTATTCTAGGGCCACTTTTGTTATCTATATGTAGCCTTTGGGTCTTCTGTTCATAAAATCTTTTATTCATATGCAAATGCCACTCTGATCTGCCCTCTCACGGAAGTCAAAGCCTGGATAGCCTGAAATATTCTCAATTTCAATAAGACTGAAGAAATTATGCTTAGACCAAGTGTTAGTCACAGAACTTCTGGTTCTGATCTGGACAGCATGGCATCATTGGTTATGTTGGACATTGCTGAATTTCAAGGTTAGGTTTAACTTTATTCCTAATAAAGATGAACTATTCTGTTAAAACAGTCATTAATTTTATGCCATTAAAAACTTTAAGAGATGAAAAATCATCAGACTTTTTGAATTAACATGCATCTGAAACCATTTTTCATGCAAAGTAAGCAATATAAAAGAATTACAGCAATGATAAAACTTAGAATCAAAGCTCATAAGACTGAGGTCTCACCTCGTACTTCAGCCTTCGTGGATTTATGTTCTGCAGCTTCTCGTCCTCCTAAAAATGGAAATAAAACTTAAGGGCACCATAAAACAAACATGCTGTTGTAAATCAGCTCTTTTTTTAAATTTTTTATGTTTTTATTTTGTTTTTTTGGAATTAAGGAGAGGAAGGGAGCACGATCCAATAAAAAGTGGGACCAAATTAACCCCAGGAAAACCATCATCATCATCAGAGGGTTCATGCAGATTATGGGGCAGGAACAAGCGACGGTTGATGGATCCTGGTCTTACCTCATCTGTTAATCTAACAGAGCTACAGTCGCTAACATCCTCGTCGTCCTGCAGAGTTGAAGAGCTGAAGATCAGTTCTGCACACAAACATTATCTCTACACCTGCTAGATCTTTACTGCTAATAACGACAGTAAGGGAAATGATCTGTTCCCTTAATAATGGAAACCAGCTGCTTCTTGAAGCTTCAAACCAGAACTAAGGTTTTCAAGGTCCACAGGTAGAATAACAGAAGCAGATCTGAAATCACAGATTTTCTGCCAGGGTAAAACTGGAACTTACCCTGAGAGATTCACAGGACAGGGACAGATCCATGCTACTGCCGCCGTTCAGGAGGTTAATCTTGCGGAGCCGGCGCTGGACTTCCTCCTCAATGTAAGCGTTTATTCTGCTAGACAGGCAGAGTGTTAATTACTCGATTTTCTTGACTGCTCCAGAGGAGCAGAAGCAGCAGTGAAATAAAAAAAACATCAGTGAGGAATGTTTATACTTAAGGGGGCCTAAAGCTAGAGAGGAGGGACTGAGCAGCACCAGGATCCAGAGCCCTACCTGTCATCAGACAGCGGCAGCAGTGGGTTCAGGCCCTGGATGTGGCCGACCGGAGAGCTGGTGAGGCCCGTCTTCTCGTCGGTACTGACCGACTGAGTCCGGCTGTGGTTCTCACCTTCGCTGATCCTCTGCCTCAGCTTCTGGATCTCACGCTCCACTCTGTGGGGGAAAAAAAACAAAAAAACACCTTTTATCAATGGGGTCCATCCTAACAGGAGGACAGATTCATGACCAAGTAGAGGGTGGATTTATGTGAACAAGAACCGGGCTCTACCTCTGCTGGTCCAGCTCAGCCCCAGGTCTTATGGAACACCTTTGCTCCTCAGTGTCCGGATCCAGGGAGACACTGCGTCTCAGAGCAGAGTGTCTCCTTTCCAGCCGGGCCACCGCCTGCTCCATGGCCTCCCTCTGCTGCTTCTCCTTTGACTCTAGGATCTCCTTCTCTTTCCTCCGAACCTTCTCCTCCTGCCGGGCCACATTGGCCGTAAACTCATAGGTCTCCTGGAGCTGCTGCAGCTGCTGGGCACTGTGCCAGTGGAGGTGCAGCTTCTCCTCCTTGTCCTCCAGCTCCTTCTCCACCTGGAACAGCGTGTTGTCCAGTCCAGGTGGGCCGTCGCAGTTCTCATCGTTTTCCACGGCGCTGCGCTCCAGCACCTCCACGGCCCTCTGTTTCTCCTCCGCCAATGCAGGGAGGAGGCTGACGGCCAGGTTGGCCAGCTGTCGCTCCTTGAAGTGCAGTCGGTGCTCCGCCTGCCGCAGGAGCTGCTCCTCCTGACAGACTGCTGTGGTGTCCTGAGCTCCTTTGTGTTGCACCTCCTTCAGCTGCTGCTGCTGCCGCTCCTTCAGTCCGTGGGCTAGAAGCAGCAGCGTGCTCTTCTCTGCCGCCACCTCTTTCTCCAGAAGGTCCCTCTGCCGTCGGAGCCCCTCCTCCAGATTTCCCAGCTCCTTCACCTGAGCCTCCTTAAAGGCGGTGTACTGCCTCTGGACGGAGCGCGCCTCTTTGCTGGCGTCCTCCACGTCCGTCCGCTCAGCCGCCTCTTTGGCTCGCAGGAGGGCCTCTCTGATCTCAGCCAGCCCACGTCTCTCCTCCTCTAGGCGCCGGACATCCTCCATGGTCAGCAGGGCGGCGGCTGCCTCCTGTTTCTCCCTCAGCTGCTCCTCCAGCCTCCCAACAAGACTCAGCTGCTCCCGCTCCTGCTCCTCCAGCCGCCGCCGCTCCATCTCCAGGCGGATCTGTTGCTCCTCGCGCTCCTTCTTCAGTCGCTCCAGCTCACGATAGATCTCAGTCTGCTCTGCAGCCTCCTGCTGCCGACGCTTCACCTCCTGTTCCTCCTCTTCTTCCTCCTGCTGCAGCTTCTGAAGTTTTCTGCGCTGCAGCTCCACTTCCTGGATTTCAGAACGCCTCTCCTCCTCAAAGCGCTCTTTTTCAGCCAAGAAGTCTCGGAGACGGCTCTCGATGTCCTGGCTGCGGCGACGAAGGGTCTCCTCCTGACGGAGGATCCTTTGCTGCACCTCCTCAGATTCTTTGCGCTGACTCTCCACCTCCTGCTGTAGGCGCTCCAGCTCCGCCTTTTCACTTAGCTGCTTCGCCTCCATCTCTTTGATTAGCCTCCTGCAGAAAAACAAACCCGTAAAGCAAATCCCCCTTTGGCGCTCATAAAGAACCAATCGACCGTCGATAATCTGATGCAATTCCTCAAAAACCCGTTTACCTTTTCATCTCCAGTTTCTCCAGCTCTTCCCTCTGCTGCCGTTCAAACTCCAACCTGAGGAAACAAACACAGGTAACTTCCTGCACCATTACCCAAAAACTGACGGACACTCAGGGGACAAAAATGAGCTGAGTGAGTGGAAGCAGCAAAGAAAAAAGAAAACAAGCTTGACGGGAAACTCCAGGCATGGACACAGGCTCTAGTGTAGGACGTCACAGAGAGGACAAAAGCGGCAAACTGATGTGACTAAATGAAATAAGACAGTGAGGGTGAGGTGGACGAGTCGACAGACGCCTTTGGGTCAGGACGGGACAGTTAGACAAGAAGTGGACGACTGAGTCTACCTGAGGAAGACGGGGCCCTTCTGAGTGAAGAGACTGTCAACAGGACAGGGGGGGACAAAGTTAATTCCTCATCCATAAGCTGGGTGTTTATTTAGATCAGCTCAGGATAAAAAGGTGGTTATAAATTAGATAAATGTGACACAAAAACACTTCCTGAATTTTTCTCAGTTGCTTTACATTTCAATTCCACTTTAATCTCGACTTAATGTTCTCATTCTTTAGCCAAAAATAAATCCCCAAGAATATACACATAGAAAAGGTATTTTAATTGATGAACAAAATAAACCCTTTCATCTAAAATATTTAAATAAAACAGTAAGATAGATACAAATTTAATTTAAGAACCTCAGAAATGCACGAAGACTTGCATAATTCTAAAAAACCAAAAAAACTAAACTAAAAATGTAAAACAAAATGGGTTTTTTTTTTTTTACTCATTGCATCATTTTCAGATTTAATCTGAATTCTCAAAGTCCTTCCTATTTTCTTCTGTAATAAAAGATAAAATCTTAAAAATATGTCAAACATTTTGAAAATTACAAACAGGATAAAATAACTTTAAGGTGAAAGAATTTGATCATCTGATTTAAGGTTTGAGTTGATAAAAACAAAACAAAAAAGTTGAATAAATCAGTTTTTAAGCTGCCCTGTTTTTTTTCCGTTTTTTTTCCCCTTTCCCTCACCACAACTTTCATCATTCATATCTTTACTTGCTTCCTGCAAAACTACAGGCCCTTAAATGCGTTCTTAACAATGACCGTTTGCTTTGATGTCTTACAGTTAGGTTTCTGTGCCAACCACAGTACAGAGACTGACCCGATTAAGGTGTTTTGTGACATCCGTATAAATTCAGACCATGGAAGAACCACAGTGCAGGTATTATTTGACCTCAATGAAGCATTTGATACTGTTGATCACTTGATTTGACTACAGTGCCAGGAAAACTTGGTCGGCCTTTCTGATACCGCTCTGGTCTGGTTTAAATCCTACCTGAAGGGTAGGGACTTCTATGTGTCATTAAGGAACTTCAGAGACCAGAAAAACCACACGTAGAGTTCCTAAAGGCTCCATTCTGGGGTCCCTTCTATTGAATATCTACATTATCCCCTAAACTCAGATTATAGCAAAAAAGAACAGTTACCATAAATATGCAGACGATAACCAGCTTTACATGAAAATGTCACCAGGTGACTATGAGCCCATTGGCTAGATGCTTATGACAGATCAATAAGTGGATGCAACATAATGTTTTTTCCAACTAAATAAAAACAAAACTGAGGTAATAATCTTCAAACCAATCAAGGAGAGATCCAGCTTTACTTCACCGCTTCTGCTACTACAGCTAGAAACCACTGATTATGGCCAAAATCTTGGTGTCATGATGGACTCAGTAACTCCCTTTACGTGCCTTTGAAGGTTCAGGTCTGAGTCAGCCTGTTATAACATGAAGATCATTTGCAGGATTAAATGACTAATGCATAAGCAGGAGCTAGAAAAACTTTTCTCTAGAACTTAGAAAGTAGAGAACATTCTAAGTTCAGCCCAGTTCTGAAGTCCTTGCATTGGCTCCCTTTTGTTTTAGAGAAAAAAACCTTTAAATCCTTCTGTTAGTAAATAAATCACTGAATGGATCAGCACCAAAATACATACAGATTTGTCGTCACATACAGATTTGTATAGGCTGTAAAAGTGCTGAAAGCCTGAGTTCTTTTAAGTCAAAGTTAAAACCCTACTTGATTAGAGCTGCTTTCGACTCTTTTCTGAGTTTAACTGTTAACTGAGATATTACTAGTTTAAGGTTGTGGTCAAAATGTTTTACTACCTGCTTTTATCTTTATTTGCAATAGTTCTGCTTCTATTTTTCTTCTATTCTATTATTTAATTTGTGTAAAGCACTTTGAATTGTCCTTGTACTGAATTGTACTATACAAATAAACTTGCCTTGCAGACTTTCAGCATTTGGGCCATTTTAATGTTCTTCCAGAACTTTACTTCAACCGTAACTAGCCTAAATTATTCCCATAGAGAAACTCACACAGTTTTTTTAGCTTTCCAGCTCAGCTCTCTTAGGCCATCTTGGGTTGTTTCTAAAACTAGACACACATTTGGTCCCAATTCCAAAAGAATTAGTGTGTTTCTTTAAGGTTCTGATTCCCTGGCCCTCTACCAGAGACTTTAACAAACCATGAACAACTAAAATCAGAAAAATAAGCCCTTATTTACCCTACCCTTTTGAAATCGTGCCAAGATCTAAGCGAAATAACTGTTACGTGTAAATGGCACACATATCTGAACCGGACTGCGACAGACCCAACCGAACCACGTACTAGTTCATCAGTAGAGCTAGGCTTGGTCCAGTTCTGGCTCAGTTCTTAGATAACAAAGAGGGCATGAGAAGAGCACGTCATCTCTTAACAGCCTCCGTAATCATAACATTTTTGACATTCATGAAAATACAAGCTTCCGTACCGATCCACACAACTTCCAGTGATGATTCTGCGTTGCGATGAACCTTAACTCCAGTTGTATTTTCCTGCGTCTGTAGCCCTGATTTGTTAGATCGTTTGTCGTATCCACTTCCCAAAAGCAGACTCCATCAGGTATATTCACCAAAGCCTGCCTTCTTCTCCTGACTCTCCACAAACTTCCTGAATGTTAAGGAACCAAGCTTGGCACGGTTAACTGATCCAAGCTCGGCACGGACCGGTTTTTTAGAGGGTAGTGTAAACGGGGCTCTAGTTTCTCAGGAGACTGCATTATTACATCCCATCAATAAAAATATAAACAAACAAGTATTACGACCCTACTGAACTTTATGTCCATGTTCAGTATCTGCCTTCTACCTAGTCTGGCCTTCTGCCTGAATCCTACCCTCAATGCAGTTTAGCATGGAGGAGGTCAACCTTTGCTTCTACTGAGAGGTCAGGGAAGCCCTGGTGCCTTTTATAGCCTTCAGCTTGTCTGCATTTTTAATTCAAGACTCGTTCTCTTTATACCCGGAGGATTCAGCTGGACCAGTTTGCAGTGGTTACTATAGTGATTTAAGGCGTTGCTGGTTCCTCTGGCAATGTGAGCTGGTACCAAGTCCTGCTGGAAAATTAGATAATCTACTGATGTGGGTGAGAAATCATAACAGCCTCTCCTGATGGCACTGTAGTCACGACTGACTGTAGAAATTTAACACTAGACTCAAAGAGAAGTTGATTTTCTTCCTCCAGACCTTTAACCTAAACCTTTAATCTTAAAAAATAATCTTTGCAAAAGAAATTAAAGGACTTTGGAAAGATGAGCAAGAGTCTCACATAAGATGCTTCAAATATTCTCTGAAGTTCAGGTTTGGCTTCACACTGGCCAAGTCAGAGCTCACCATCATAGTGGATGATGGATCATAACAGATAAAAACCTATTGGTCTGATTTAATCCTCCAGTTTTGTTTTAACAATATATATATAATTTAGGGTTATATTAGCTGTAAAAAATATTTTAAAAATCAATAGAGGATAAAAACAAGCTGCAATGAGCCTCTCTGGTTGAATTGAATCTATAGAATATAAATGATTTTGATTCAAATTACAGAATTAAAAACGTATTTCTATTGTTATTCTTATTTAATAAGCCGATTCTGTTCCTCCTGATTTCTTTAAAGTTTCCATCAGGGAAACTTGATGCCTCAGCTTAGTGAACTTTAAACACTGCCTTTATTGTCAGCTGATGAGCCAATAAATCTGATGTTGAATTAAAGGCAGCAGGTCGTTTCAGTGAACCACGCCCCCACCTGTCAGTCAGGTGTGTCTCATTTAGCCAACCAGATAAATGAACCACAGCTAAATCTGCTGAGGCCTGAGGTGGAGGAGGGTCTATGTTGGGATGCAGCAGGATGAAGTGCTGAGGGACACAGACTCACCCCGGGTTGTAGAGCATCACAGTGGAGAGGTTCTCACAGGATTTGGACAGATCCGTCATGGACAGGCTGAACGATGACAGGAGGCCGCTCTAAGGAGACACCAGAGTCACTACATTGCTCCAACTGAAAGCAAATCAAAGAACTCTGGACTCCCCTGCACTCACCTTCCGTTTCTCCCTTAGTTTGGCTGCTTCCTTCGGATGGTTGAAACGAAACATGTTGGTCCGGCCCAGCAGGATAACGGCTCCTAAACCACAAACAGAAGGTAAAACAAACGAAAACATCCAGATCCATCCGTTTAGAACTATACACCAAATCAGCAGCTTGAGATGGATGGAGACCTGAAAAAACCCAGAAGTATCCCTTTAAAGTTGGTGCCTCACCTTGGTTGAGCTGCGACGGTGCCGTCACTTGAACCCCGTTAACAGAACACTGAGCTCCTCCGAGCGGCACCAGGGTAACCGTCCCGCTCTGGTTCTCAAACACACAGTGTGTGCTCTCCAGGTCCAGACCGTGCAGAACTGCAGGAGGAGAACAGAATATCTACAAAACAGAACTTGTACTGGACTTGGATTAATCAGGCAACAGGAGGGGGACTTACTGATGTCCTGCTCGGTGGATGCATCCTCTCTGCCCACGTATGTACGTCCCTCCTGAGGTCAAAACATAGAGACATGTCCTGAACAACCCAAACACCTCATACCTGATTGGGGAAATTCCTTCAAACTCATTTCAGATTTGAAACACTATGTCTTGCATCACCTTAAGGTGATACAGGATGATGCCGGTGCTGAGAAGGTCGTCATCGATGCCGATGAGGTGTGGCAGCTCAGAGTCCAACACCACTCCGATTCCTTCTTTCCTGAGAGCCAGAGTTTCCTCCTGCAGCATCACAAACATTCACAAAAAGTTCTTAAATATTTAAAACTGAACCTGGTACATAATCCAGTCCAACAAATTGGAGTCTCACCTTTAGGATGTTTTGAGTCTCATTCCATTTGTTGGTCCATTCTTTTGTAAGCTCCAGAACCTGCGAACAAAAACCACCCAGAGTTTCAACTTGCAGTAGATTTAACGCTCTGGGATTGAAGTAACGACAACGGACCGTCAGTGTTGCAGAAATTTAAAACATAAAGAGCAGAAAGGAATTAAAAATGGAAAAACTGAAAGAAAACATAAAAACTTATTAATAAAGAATTATTTTCTACATGTTTAGTTTAAGGTTTGCCTTTACCCCAATTTTTTAAAACCCATCTATACTTTTCGGATGAAAGTTCTTGCAGTGGCAACAGTTTAATCAGCCTTTCATGTGAGGACAGCAGGAACTGTCCGACTTACCCTGGCCTCATTCTGGTGCAGCTTCTCCTCCATACTCAGAGCCGTGGGTGAATCCAGCAGAGCAATCTGAGGGTTCAAACACAAACGTGTTATACTAGTACAAATTAACACACCTATTTGACTTCATTTTGTTTTTATAATCTCTGCCTCTAAAGAGCGAGTTTTACGATGCTGCTGTTAATGTTAAGTGGATCCGTTTTCCTATTTACTTTGCTACTCAGTGTTTGGTATAAAAAAAACAACTAATATATCAAAACTTATTGATATTTTGATATCTTTACACTAGTGCTTTATTTAACTGAATGAAACCCTTTCATGATGCTGGATGGAAAAAGTAGCTGTAAGTTTTCCAGAGGGCACTTCTCCTGCCTCCAGAACGCCTGAAGAACTGCTGAAAACGTGTAACAGGAAGGTCAGCACCACACAGACGAAAATGGGATGATTTCTGAGATAAATCAGAAATATTAACAGGATGTTTTACCCCCCGGCTGTAGGGGAAGACAAAACAATAAATGGGTGATTCTAGACAGGGGCCAACAGGGGCCAGTGGCCCTGTAGAGCTGGTCTTGCTCCCTGTTCTGAAGACATGATTGCATATCAGTTTTGTTTTGTAACACTGACAACGATCTGGCACTCTGGAAAAAATATTGTGGAGAACCTCAGAGTTCAGTGCTGGGGCCATATATATACACATATACACATTACATATACATATACATATATACATATATTTATATATATATATATATATATACACTCACTGGCCACTT
>NW_015150934.1:855469-857062 GCF_000732505.1 Cyprinodon variegatus | reverse complement strand
TATATATATATATATATATATATATATATATATATATATATATATATATATATATATATCTCCCCTGTTATTCAGATGATATACAACTAAACCAGTTATCATTTGGAGTTAAATCTGACTTTCCACCTGGTTAGTTGGCATCTTTGCATTATGAATTACCTGGTTGCCCTGAACCAGCAGAGCCTTCAGCCGGGCGATTTCAGCTCGCAGTTCTCTGATCAGCCTGACGTTGGAGTCCTCGTTGATGGTAGGTTTGTTGATGATGTTCTTAGCTCGGTTGGCGTAACGCAGAGTGCTGAGCGTCTCGCCGTAGTTCACGTCCGCAGGGGAGACGGCTGTGATGACAAGGCGATCAGATTTTCTTTTCTAACATTGTGAGGGCAGTTTGGGATGGTCAGAGGGGGGTTTTCTGAGCTCACTTGCGATCATGATGGTCTTGGAGTTTCCACCCAGGCTGTCCTTCAGGAGCCACGTCAGCACAGAGTCTCTGTAAGGAACGAAGACGGACTTCCTCTTCAGATTGGTGTTTGCACCCTCCTGCGTCATGTCAGCTGATTGGAACCAAAGACAGAAAAGCAAGTCAGAAACGGACCATGATATTCAGCACAATCAGCAGCATTAAAGACGCTCATGTTTCTGACCCAGAGCAGAGATGACATTTCCAAGTGTGACTAATGACTTATTGATGTTCCCGCCTTCCTTCAGTCGGACGCCAGTGGCTCCGGTGGCGTCGGCTCGTTCGCTGCCTGCCAGATCGACCAGATGAATCTTACTGACCGTTTCACTTGGCATCTCTGCATCAAACTTGGCCTAAAAGAAGACATTTACAAAACTTTTTAAATCAGCAAATTTTTAAACAACCAAAACAGGAAGAATATAATTCTTACTCTTTGTTTCATCAACCAGAATCTTAAAGAACAGAATCTATTTATCAGGCTCTGCATGGAAGCCTGACATTTGCTCCTTTCACTGACCTGTGTGAAGTTGATGGTGAAGATGGCGTGTGAGCGGCTGCTGACGTCATTCATGCCTGTACTGGCGGTCGTTCGGTTGATGTTTCCCGCCTCCATCAGCTCCTCCACATCACTGTAGTTCTGCACCAGATGTTTGGACAGATCTGAGGTCAGACCAGAGCGACGAAAGATGTTAGAAACAAAAAAAATAAAAATAAACAAAATAGAAGGGAAAAATAATCTTTTTATAAATCAAATCACCACTATGAGGAAACTGGATTTACCTTCCACGTAGGGCCCGTCTTTGGGGTGCTCCCGTACTCTCAGGTTGTAGGTGTGGGTAGACTTCCTCCTCAGCAGGTCTCTCACCCTCTCATTGTAGATCTCCAGGTAGCTGAAGGATCGGACAAAAAGAAGTTCAGGGCATCAGGCCTCACTGGATCGGAGTAAACTCCGGGTCACACCGGATGTGTACGACTTTTTAATCTCGATCCGATTTTTTTTCCATGACACATTGACTGCGTATACAGAGGGTCCGACCTGGTAAGGTGAGCAGATCTGTCTCTTATGGGAGAATTATCCTGCCATAATGCAAGAGCACATAATTTCAATTTAAGAAAAGAATTTCATCTTCTTGCAC
>NW_015150934.1:839722-854598 GCF_000732505.1 Cyprinodon variegatus | reverse complement strand
GTGCAAGAAGATGAAATTCTTTTCTTAAATTGAAATTATGTGCTCTTGCATTATGGCATGATAATTCTCCCATAGTCTCTGTCCCACACAAATTAAAAAAATTTCCACATTTGACCTGGACAGATTGTATAGGCCTATATTAAAAATATAATGGGAACCATGTTTAAAGAAAAGTAAAAACACAGCAATAAATACTGTGGGACAGCTTATATGCAGGCTGTGGCAGTGAGAGGTGATTCTCAGGGAAAGATCTGTGAAGTTGATCACAGTTTTCATTTTCCTTTTTTAATAAAGAGTAAAGGCTGAAGAGCTACGCTAACCTGCTCTGTCTGCTCATTATTTGGGGTTTTTTAGGCTCAAAGAGGATCACTATTTTACTATATTGGTTTTCTGTCCTCCTGAAGTTTTGATTGTTGTTTTTTTCTTTCCTGTACCATCCCTAATATTTTTTTGTGAGGCTCCAAGGGAATCACTACTTTATCTTCTTTCTGTCCTCCTGAACTCTTATCGTGGGTAAAGTATATTTTTTAATGTTTCACGCATTGTTTTTGCACGAGTCTTCCCCCCTTACTATATATGCCAAAACTGATTATTTCCCTGTGTGATTAACAGATTTTATTTAGCATTTTCCCCCAAACCAGACATGTTTTAATTTGTAACCGCATCTCTCTTCCTGTCAGACCCATAAGATTGCAGCCGAATTGTTCCTTAGTTCAACTAAAATAGACCTTTAGTCTATCTCAGTAAGTCTACCCAAGCCCTCTTGCAGGAAATTGTGTCGGGTAAAAAAGCTCAGTGGTCGCCATGATGACACCATGTTTTTTGGATCCCACAGCTCCACTTCTGAGAGAAACACAGATAAGAACTGAAGCTGCTAGCAGTCACTGAGTGAAAAATATAATTCATCAGAAGAATGATTGACCAGCAAATGTCGGACTTTTGTCCATGTGTGCAGTCTTTAGTAGCATTGGTTAGATTGACTTCACTTTCAGTTTTGTAGTTAAAAAAAAAAAGAGAGAGAGAATTAATGTGAGGGACTAAAACCCACATCCAAACAATTAATGGAGCCGACCGATCACTCCTGTGATGAAATCTATATATTTTTTTAAATCACCAGAGACTTAACAGTTCTAACGAAAAAAAAGAAAGAGGAAAAAAAAAGCCTCACCCTACAGGCTTTCTGTCCATTTAAGGATTCTTTTATTTTCTTATAAATCCCTAGATGGCCTCGTCCCACCCTGCCTCTATGAGCTTTTATAATGACACCATCCCACACTGCCGGCACACTGGGAGCTCCTTTTATAGCTTAAACTTTTTCTAAGGTGTCTGCTTTGTGTTTCATTGCTTACATATGATAGATGTTATATTGTATATAAAGTTGGCTTCCGTGATTCATTCACTGAGTCAGATATCCATGGACAGTTACTCTGCAGCGGGGAGACTTTAGAGTTGAGCTCACCTGACTTCTGTTCGGAATGAAGCTTCGTCTCGTCGAGTCGTATCCGAGATCCGAGTGAACAAACCCTCACAGATCCTCGGGATGAGGCCTGCATCTCCCTGAAACAGAAGGGAAAACTCATCAGCCATTAATCGGGATCAGCAGGTAACTTCCTGTGATAGAAACTTCCCCCTCATCTCCTTTTTTAAAATCCTCCCACAATAATTTGGCCATGATGCTGATAAATATCTTTTTTTGTTTTGTCCAGCATCATTTCTACCTTCTATATTATTTGGATTCTGCAAATGAACTACCATTCAGGTTCTGCTGAATGTTCCTTTCTGCTAAAGTGGAGTTTTCCTTTCCTTTCCTGTTGCTGCATGCAAAGTGAGTGACAAGACACCATCTGCTCATCCATGCATGGATGATACCGACTGTATGGCATCAGGCCTGTTCTGTGCTGCTGTTATAGCAGTAGCTTAGCTACCACTGAGAGGAAGAGCTCACTGGATGAGCCCATCAGGAAGGACCGCTCTGTTCCAAGATGCTTCCTGGATCCTGGCAGGTGGAGTGAAACAACAACTAAAGCAAAAACAAAAACATGCATAAAGCTGTCCCAAAGCTGGGGAGCTCCTTCAGTAGAAGAACCTTGGGGCATCATAGAAGCATTACCTTAGATCCTCCCTCTCAGCAGCAGGTAGACTTAATAACCACTCTGACTGGAATAAAATTACTATCCATTTCTGCTTTTTGTAAATTGCTTTGAGACTATATTAGTTGTGAATGAGTTTTCCAGAAACAGAGTTCCTGCTGTTTGACATCAACACATCCAAAGTTGATGACACTCTTCCATTTTCAGGGTTATGGGAGCATAACTGAACCTATGTTGAACCCCAGGTCAGGTTTCCAGATTTAACCTCAGCTCATGTAAGAGCAACTCCTCCAAAATAACAACCTGGTTTGATCAAATCAGAGGCACATGGCTGCTAGAGCCTCTAAATGAAAGTTTCCTTCAGAAATGATGGATAACCTTTATCTTTTATTGTACTTTTATCAACAGCGAGATTATTCTTGTTTGTTTTTAGATTAGTAAATGGACTCATTCCAATCTGATTAAATTATCTCCTCTGCTGTCTGTTTGCAGAGAGGAGAGCTCTTCAGTAAACAACCGAAGCTTGTTTACTCCTGCTTATCAGAGTAAACAACAACATGTTCACTGAGGGTTCACTGAAGGACAGCCTGAGCAGAGAGCTGATTAGGCTGAAGGAAACATGAGGAAGCGCCACATGCAGTCAATCATCTCAGTTATTCAAACATTAAGATTAGGACATACTGAGACCTTTGACTCATCAAACAATCCAAAGAATGAATTTGGTCCATTGAACTACAAAAACATGTGGGTAAATCCCAGAAGGCTTTAAGCCATGTAAACCAGAGCCTAATAAGCTCCTGAACAAATGAAATGGACCATAAACAAGTTGATGGTTTATTGGCTTTTAATGTAGATCCACAAACTGAGCTTCTAGAAGGTCTTATCTAACTAATTGAGTGCTGTGTGCGTAAATATTAAAAGCTTCAAAGAACAAATGTCTCCTTAGTTTGTTTTTAAGAGGCTCAGTGACGGCATGAAGGACCAAAGAACACTTTACTGCAAAAAGAAAAGAAATCAAATCTAAATAATAAATTTTTTTCTTAAAATAAGTGCATTTTTTCTTGAATTGAGAAGGTAAGTGAGACCCTTTGCCAATGGAACAAGAAGATTTACACTTAAAATAAGAAAACACAACTGCATTAACTTATTTCATCACATATTATCTAATTGTCTTATTTAAATAGTAAAATACTCAATCCGTAAAATACTCAATCAGTAAATATACTTGATTTAAGAAATTTTTACTTATTTCTACGTCATTTTTGCAGTGTGAGTGAATGTTTTCAAGTGTATTTCCTCTAGTTTTATGAAGATAAGTGACACAATTTGCTGGTAGAAAAAACGATTTATGTTTAAAGTAAGAAAAAACTAAATTATCTAATTTCAGGAGAATGGTATCTAATAATCTTATTTTAGGGCCATAGATACTGATTCCATCTCATTTATCTGTTCAAATTAAGGGCCAATAAGACAAATACGGCAAATAAGCTTTCGCAGTGTTATTCCTGAGCCTGGGTGCCATCACCCTGATCTACAGTAATAAAAAAACGGCACTCAATCATGAAAGTACAGCTGGTAGTCTCTCTAAGCATTAGAGCTGGGATTTGGACAATTGGGGGAGAAGACGATAGAGATTCAAGGTTCTCCATGTGGATCCATGAGAAGTGTAGATTTAAATCAGTTCAAGGTGTCATTTCTGAACAACTGACTGGAAACCTGTCCTTGGTTTGTCAATCTGTCCCTATTGTAAACTCTAATGAGATTATATTTGTGCTTTTAAAATAAACTGAACTAAATTAATATTCTGCAACGCAAAGGTCTGAATTAGATCCAAATAGTCCAGAGCAAATGAAAGGAACTAACCTGCTGTGAACTACAGTGTTAATCCATCACTATGGACTGGAGGTAACCTGCAGCCTCACACAGGCCAGACTCACCCAGGAAGATTGTTTTATGCTCAGAAAAGACAAGGTAGTTTGGTCTCATTGATGAGAGGGACGTTTTTGAGGAGCCAAAATGAACTCAAAAGCTGTGGGTTGTTTGGCTACCTTTGTTACTGATCTATTGCAGAAGGTGGATGGAACAAGAGAGCAGGAATGCAGGGGAACGTTCAGCAGCAGGATGTTTGAAACCTGGACCCAGTGGATGTTCCAGCAGGATTAAGACTCCAAACAAGCTACCATCCACGCTGCTTTTGGCAGAGTTTTCTAATGACACTGCCACTTGTGGCCAAAACACTAACCTGCAGCACTCTTTAGCTCATTCTCGTAGTTCATGCTCCAGGTTTTTTTGTTTTGTTTTGTTACCTTACCTAGAGATGCCATTGGTGTCTGTGCTGAGCTGGATGCTGGTCACATCTGAGTATCCACAAAATCCATCTTGAATATAATGTTTCTACTGTTTGCTAGGTCAGACCCATTTAACATGGACACGCTAGAAATCATATCCAAACAGTGAGGAAACTTCAAACTCACAGAACCTTCAGGGAAAATAGTCTACAGGCTTATAGATGCATTGGTGCTGAACTACTGCGGAGTCAGTCTGCTAATCAATCAATGTTGTAGTCATAAAGGATTCTATTTTCTAAGAGACATTTTGCCAAATATAAAAGCGTATAGAGATATTTGAGAAGTTTAAAGGAGATTTAGTGTTTCAACACTTGGTCCTTCTCCTGGTAGAAAAACAAACTGATGACACAGAGATTTCTGTAAATAACAAACTCTTCCTCTCTGCTCTTATCTTTATCTGAAAACATGCTTGGTCCCTCAAACTCGAGCACTTCATCGAACAGACAGATCAATCATCTACAGATCAATCATTTTAACTCTCTGTCCAGCCACAAAGGCTCAACACTGCAGCCTTTAATGGACAACAGCATCTAGAAATATTCCATCATCTTACTGGAACTCCCATCATGGTGTAGGACTTCCCAGAGCCGGTCTGACCGTAGGCAAACACGCAAGCATTGTAGCCCTCGAAGGCCGCCTTCAGGACGTCAGAGCCCAAATCTCTGAAAACCTGAAGAAAAGGAAGCCAGATGTGCATAAATAAATGTTCTTAGAGTCATAGTTAAACCAAAGAGCGTATTAAACAAACACTACAAAGGGAAAATAAGCAGCTCTCACCTTTTCCTGAGAGACGAACGAGGAGTTCCTACAGTCCATCGAGTCGTAGGAAAAGTCGTAGGTGAAGGTCTTGGTCCGCTCCCTCATCGAGTCTCCCAACACTCCATCTGGGATCTTCACATAAAATATACACGTTTTAAAAGTTCAAAACAAGCGAGTAGATTAGAACCATCTCAGAAACAAACCAACCTTCAGGTTGGTGATGCTGGTCTTGGTTCCTTCCATCTTGATGATGCATTGGGCAGTCAGGTCCAACTCCCTGGATCAGAAAGATCAGATAATCAGCTGGATTTCCAAGATGCACATCTAAGACATTTCTTTAGCCTCCAATCAAAACATTAATACCCAGCAAGTTTAGTCAACATTTATTGTCTGAACGAGGTAAGAGCTGCATGATGTAAGGAAATAATATTGGTGACTTGTGACAAAAAAATCTTTAAACAATGTAAAGATCATTCTGCTTCAAGTTGGTTCTAGACAGTATTTGCTGCTTAGCTTCAGCACCGCTTTAGCCTCTGAATCTTTCCATGCAGCTTTAAACAAAACCACTTGAATTATCAACTACCATCTGGGGTTGGCCATCGAGAATCAATAATCAGAACCAGTTCTAACATTTCAATTCAATTAGTTTACATTTTTTATCTTTGATTCCTGTGGTTAAGGTTAGGGTTGCCTACAGATGCCCAGTCCACCGCACTGAAATAGAAGCTGCCTTATATCAGCAGTGTGTGCATAGCCATGTGTTTGTGATGCAGCAGTCGAAGGTGTGGCTTAAAGCTAGGTAAAGGACTAGTAGACCAATATATAATGCAAAGACAAAATGCAAATAATAACGCAAAGAAAAGCGCACAACCAACATAATCACTGTCTGAATCTGAATGGAGCCTAATTTTTGAGCCACTGCACCCGTGTTGTGCCAAGATAGGTTCCCTGAAGGAATTTGTTCCTCCTTTTAATTCATTGCGCAGCTTCTGCAGGAAGAGCAGAGCCTTTTTTATAGTTTCTTTCTCTTACCGTTAACAGATACCCGCCTTGTTCCTTAGACTTAGACAGATTTTATTTTGTCATTTTGTATACACAAGTGTAAACAAAAATACATTTTGTTAAGTACAGCTCTCTAGACTATTTAATTTTTTAAAGTGCAGGTAAGTGCAGGTTTTCTATGCACTCTGGATAGAATGAAAGACACTTTAACATAAATCTAACAAACATATAAACAATTTTAAGTGCATCCGTTCTTTATTCTAGTTCTTTGGTATCTGTTTCATATGATGAAGCCCATTAACTGAATGGCTGAGTTTGAAATGTAATTAGGGCTGAAACATCATTAATCAATTAATCATTAACTAGAGTATAGAGACTCTGCCTTTAACCAAGAGAGCAACCCTTTACCAAGGTTGCACAAAAGTTAAAAAACAAAAAACAACATAGTAGTTAAGTTAAAGAAAAACATTTTCTTCCAGAACACGAGTGGCAATGTTTGAGTTTCACCTTGTTTAATTTCCAAAAAAGTCTTCTCTAAATAACCTTTTCCCATCCATTTATTAAGCAAAAAAACAAACAAACAAACAAAAAACAAAAACAAACGGATTAATCGATTTGCAAAATAATCATTAGCACCAGCCCTGAATGTAATCGTTCCTCTGTCCATAAAAGTCAAACATCACGTCTAGTTGAGTGGAGGTGAGTTGTTATAAATGACATTGAAGATATAAACTCTGTCAGGATGCCTTCCTACTGCGCTGATTTTTCCTCCACCTCAGACACTCAGCCTAGAACCACACCGCAGTCAGAACCAGGGAAATAAAAGATAAAATTGTATTGTATAAATGTGTTTTGATGAGGTATTAAACAATAAAGCTCCATGTGGAAATTTAACTGTGAAAAGAAAATTCACAGGATTTATATCAGAGCTAAAGGGTTGGATATTTACACACTGGTTGAAAAATAACTGTGACAAGTTATAGTAGGTTTTACACTAAGAAAGATATTCAAGGAATTAGATTTAATTTACAAATTCAGCCAATTTCATCCAGACAGAAGAAGGGAGGCTGGCTCATTTATAACATGTACATTTTTATGATTCTTACTCTTAAAAAATTGGAATTAAGAATCAATAGAAATCCGAATCAAAACAAGAAACCAGAAATTCAAAATTATGTGCAACCCTACTAACATTAAAACAGAGAGTAAACATTACAACTACTGTACACCAGCTAACTGCTCCCCATTAGCATGATGGCAGGACCAGGAAGGGATTTTGATCTAATGAATCTGTCAAGTTAGAAATACCTTTAGAGACTAAAGCCTGGTCTGCAGGAGCTCCTCTGGGATAAAACATTTAAGAATAGATCAAAACTATTACGTGAATGAAAGACAAAGTGTTTCGGTCCAGAATCGCATCACAGCAAAACACAAAAAGACCCCAGAACAGCCATGCCCAAGATATAGAGAAAGGATTAAAATCCCCCACTCAGCACCACACACTGGGGCTTCAAATATTCCTCCTGTGGAAATAGCAGCATTTTAGTTTGAAGAAAACTGCAGAGTTTCCATTTGAAATGACCTGTTTGCCACCTTATTTGTTATGCATCATCAAGCCTGTCAGCTCCTGAGTTAAGGCACAGCAGTTCCAACACTTTCCCACTTTGCACACTTACATTTTCAAGAATTTATCGCCAGCATTTGGTCCCCTTCTTACACTTATATACAAACATTTACTAAAACCTTATAGTTAAAGCAGTGTAACAAAAGCCTTTTGGTTTTCCCATGCATTTCAAAATGCAGAAAAATCTTAAAAACAAACTCCATACTTTTTATAGGACTGAACAGGAGTCACATGGGAGCTTTTATCTGACTGAAGGATTGGAAATTGAAAAAGTAGCTAAAGTTCATATGAATCTGCAAGGCTAGAGGTTGGGAGGAGTGGGAAGAAAATAATAATTTAAATCTAACTCATTAGTTTCAGACTAAAACCTGTTAGTGGTGTAAGGGAATTTTTTTCAGTCCAAACAACTTTCTTGTTGACTGAATCTGAATTAAAAGAAGTTTATGGGACTAAAATTCTGACTTAAATCACCAGACTTAAACTGGATAAAAATGGGACGGAAATATTTGACCATGGTTTCACTAAAATCAATGTACATTTTCATCAAAATACTACCTCTTACTAAAATTTTGTCAAAATAACACCTTGTTAATTATCACAATTAACTTGTTTCTTGAAATATTTGTTTCTTTAAAAATGTGACAATTGATGCATTTAATCTCTCAGGGATGGCCTGACAATCTTTCCCTGGTTTTATTGAAGGCAACATTAGTTCCCTTTTATTTTTCTGAACTCCAGATAGTTTTCTACCTACGAAATGTGGTGCATGTTCACATTTCACCACAGTTTGAGAAAGCGAGTTCTGCTTATGTCTGTGGCAACCCTGATTACTTAAACCTGCCTTGCATTATTCACATTAAGCGAGCAAACCATCCTTCTGGCAAAGCCCAGTAACCGACTGGACATGTGTCTAAGTTGAGTCCAAATAATGCGTCCAACTCTGGCTTTTATTTTTAGCAAGTTTTATGTAATACCCGTCCGATCTGCAGGATATTTGCTCTGCAGACAGATGCAGCTGCACCTTTGTTTGTTCAAAGACTCAAAAGCTCACATTGATATATAAGCTGCAGATGCACCAAAGCTTCCATAGCAGCTTCAGAAACACTCCAGATTATTTCATTTCTCTGTCAGCAGAAGACGAAACTACAACAAAACGAAAGCACATTACGTAAAGCTGTCACGGTGCAGTAAAAATGGGTCAAAAGTCACCGGTGTGGAGGCAACATTAGGCTAGGAAATGGTTTGGTTTCTATATAAACTCTGGTTCTGGAACCTGAGCCAATGTTTTCTTTATCTAAAGAAGTTCAGGGGAAATATCTCTAAATTAGTGCTGCAAAATGGAAGCTATTATAATAAAACTATTAGGGATTTGGAGGTCATGCTTACAGAGATATTTTTTAAACTCCAGAAAAATAAAATGAGATTTTAATAGTTTTTCCCCCAAAATGAATACTTTTCAATATATGTATTCTTTTAATATACATTTCAAATAATACATGTACAGCCCCTTAAAGAAAAAGAAGTAAAGATTAAAAAGAAATTGTGATCTATGTTATTAGACACCCTGAATCAGAGAGCATAACTGAAGACAGATGATCATGAATTATCTGAATAAATATTTAAATAATATTTAAATAATATTTTAAAATGTTTAGTTTTCTGATTTTGTTGTTTTTGTTGCTCAGGATAGGTTTGATTATTTATTGCAAAGCATACAAATCACTTTACCTTCTGATTTATTGAACTAAAATTTTAAAAACTTTGGACTTATGGAAAACATGGAGCTGCTTCTTGGATCCAAAAGTTTCTTTTACAAAGAAAAAACAAAACAAATGAAGCTGAGAGGAAGAAAACAGCCAGACCTAATGCTGATGAGGAAATGTTTCTTTTAATTAAATCCTCTAGTTCTCTAGTGTGATCAAAAACTCCAGCTCTGCTCAAATTAAGCACACAAATCACAGAAGTTGGGGAAATATTTCACCAGACTATCATACTTTTCTTTAAGGTGCAACATTCAACACATTTGTTTGTTTTTTATGGTCCAATTAGCAATCATTATTACGACAGCAGTATGAAGTCATGTAGGAATCAGTAATTAAATGTGAGGAAAAAGTGATAAACAGAATGTTAATTGATCACCTGCTGCCTCAAAGACAGAAAATAAACCCTCTGAAAGCAGAGTGTGCTTCACTCACCGCCTGTTCATCGGCCTGACCCGCACAGCCACTCGGACAGACGCCATGGTTCATCCCGCTGCAGCCTGTTCTGTCCCGGTCAGTCAACCTCCAGCTGCCCGCTCCTCTTTATACCAGCGGCTAGCTCCCAGGCTAACGGGGCATCAGGAGCCGCGGAGCGGAGGGGCAAAAGTCACCCAGATAACCGATGGAGGACGTCAAACTATGCTGATAATAATGGGGGAGGAGATGGAGGACTTCCTGTTGGGATAAATGTTATCGAAGCCGCGGCACGGAGCTGCTCACATCCCCGGTCACCGCTAGCTTAGCTCACACAGGTGCATCAGCTGATGAAAACATTATTGAGGTATGGAAGCTCCACAGGGACAAAAATGTATTCCCGATTGAATGGATAAAAGGATAGCGAAGAGGATTAGGGACACTGAAAAAAAAGTTGACTGATTTTTAAATTTTATTTCAGTTTAATATGGGGAAAAAGTCAGAATTCTTCTGACTTTTTTCCTCAGAATTCTGACTTAAATTTCAGAATTCTGACTTTAATCTCAGAATTCTGACTTTTTTCCTCAGAGTTCTGACTTTTTTCCTCGAAATTCTGACTTTAATCTCAGAATTCTGACTTTAATCTCAGAATTCTGACTTTTTTCCTCAGAATTCAAACTTTTCTCAGAATTCTGACTTTTATCTTAGAATTAAGACTTTTTCCTCAGAATTCTGACTTTTTTCTTCAAATTCTGACTTTAATCTCAGCATTCTGACTTTTTCCTCAGAATTCTGACTTTTTCCTCAGAATTCTTACCTAAAGCTCAGAATTCTGACTTTTTCCCTCAGAATTCGGACTTTAATCTCAGAATTTTGGATCTTAATGTAGATGGGCACCATGAAAAAAGAGATGAGGGAGCACTCAGCTTCACTGACAAAGATGTGACTTGTTTGGGAGGACCAGTAACACATTGGTAGAAAATGCAATTAGGCACATTTTTAGGTGCCAGAGAGGTCCTCGGTGATTATTTCATTAATGGAGGAGCAGAAGGTGATTAAAACAAGAGAGCTAATCTTTAAAACGGACATGGCTATGGCTTGATGCTGACATGTTTGTTAGCTGTCAGAAAACAGTGAGAATTCTGAAATTAAAGTCAGAATTCTCAGATTAAAGTCAGAATTCTGACTTTTTGGTCATAATTTACAGAAATAAAATTTGAAAATCAGTTAACTTGTGGCCCTAATCCTCTTCCGTACAAGGATGTCTGGATTCCTAAAGTCAAAGAAACACATTTTAAAGTTATAAACAAAATTTATCCTGTAGCAGAATTTTTAAGAAAAAGATTTGGTTTAGTGTTGGATCAATGTTCCTTTTGAAATAATAATAGTGAAACTCTTGAACATATGTTTTACCAGTGTCTTCCTACACATCTGGAAAGAGATGAAAGATTGGATTTCTTTGAAAATGAATGATGTTCCCCCATTCACCCTAAATGATGTCATTTTTTTATATGGACCATCTTCCCCAGCCCTATTCTGATACTATTAATATCCTCCTGCTGTTGGGTAAATATCATATCCACTGTGCTAAATGGAGAAATGCTAAACCTTCCTTTCATTGGTTTATGAATGACTTTAAACCCCTTTTTTCTTCTCTTAAAAAGATTTTTTTTAAAGACAAATATGCCAAAAGAAAATTGAGTCTTGAATTCTCCCAACATATGCTATTCTAAGTGCATCCACCTTTTTGTTTTTCATATTTCTATGGCTCTTTCTATGTTTGATATAAATGTTTGTTGAGATAAATCCCCTGCTATTTGTTTTACTTTGTTTTTTTCAATTGTAATTAATCTTCATCTTTTCATGTACACTTTTGCCATCCTCTCTAAGAGTATTTTTTCATGTAAATGTCAACGGCTTGATAAAAAAAAGGATGTCTGGAATACCGTACATTTTGTGCAACAACCAACAGTGTAGTGTCAATTATATGCAGGGATTAATTAAAAAGTGGATCTGATATATTTAAACATCGGCCACTTTATTAAATACTCTTTTTGTTTTGCCCTGTTGTGTCTCTTTAATATCAGGTTTCCACCATCCATCCAGTGCCTGTTTGCTGCAAACCAGTTCTCACAATTTTATGTTTGTCCAAATGATCTTTGGAACCAATGAAATTCCAATAAAGTTCTTACTTTACTTGTGTTAAATTATAAAACTTTGTTTTCTGTCTTAATCAGTTTCTATTGGTGACCAGTCATTAACTGAAATAGTGTACTTATTTACTTTGTCTATTTAAATATATCTCTCTAAATAAGGCCAAATAAGACTGCTGTCTCTTGGCCTATATGTAATGTAATGCATTTTTACATCTTTCCAGCTTTCCCTCCCGGATTCCTTCCTGAGAAGAGATCACTCGAAGCAAACACTTTATCTAACATGTGATTTAAATGACCATGAGTGAAGAAAAAAAATAGCAACAGAATTTTCATGTTTAGAATAAAAATGGAATAGAAACATTGTCCCACAGTGGGGAAATTCACAGTGCATTTGCTTGAGTGATAAGTGTGTCCTTCTGTACTTATTTTTTTTTTTTTGTATTTTATTGCTTTTTAAATATATCCAGGGTACTACAGAGGAAAAACAGCCTTTGGCTAACTCTAGCTTTCTTTGACACATGAATAGTCGTGTCGTGTGTTTTATTGAATTGTGCCACCCGCTTTCATGTAAGTCAATCGGATCAAATTAAGAGCATAACAACATCAACATCAGTGCTTCCACATATTCATTCAAAAATATTAGTGTGCCTGCTAATGAGTTTTCACAGAGGTCTGAAATAAAAGAAACAAACAAATATTTTTTTGTCCCATTTGGTTTTATTTTCTTGCTCAAAGATCGTGCTCAATCCCCAGACCTTATTACACATCCAGATTTACCCATCAGCAATGCAAATGCTTCTGGAAATATCAACCACATTAAGATATTTCCTTTCTCTGTTACTGCCACCCTCCACATGATGTCTATGTATTCTTACACTGCTGCTATGAACGGATGACCTCTGTGTCCGGAGAAAGTTTAAAGTCCACCTGATAGAGTTGGATGTTTGGAGATTGTTCAACCAGGTCTCCACCATGAACAGAAAATCCAGTTCTTGCCTTTTACAGTGAGTGGAACAAGTACAAAGTCTTACTTGGTGAGGCTGTAGAACTGATCAGGACAAGCTTCACTGGAAAACAATATTTTGATGGGATATTTATATATATCCAGGGATTAGTCCCCCATAATGCATTGCTGTTCTAGTACAAAGGGAGAACCCCAAAGTCCTCACCTGATTCTATTTGAAAAGCTTTTAAGTAGGTAGCTGGGAGTAGCAGAGAATAAATATAGCCACCCAGTTCATCCATCCAGGAGAAGCAACAGATATGCTGATGAAGACCAAAGACTAGAAAGTTTTCCAGTCCTGCAGACACTTGATGGCATCTAATGTACACCTTCTACAGAGGTGCTCTAGTGAAAACTAAATGGAACAACCTAGAGCAAATAAGTTATTGCTGTTCATATTTACAGAGTTAAAACTATATGAAGGATACATGTAAAGTTGGATATATTTGGCAGGCCTGCTCTATTACATCTTACATCTATCTAAAGGACGAAACAAGCAAAAGCAGAACAACCGTCCTTCTACAAGGAATCCAGACATTTGAGTTATTTCTTGTGACTCATCTGTTTTTAAAAGAAGTTCATCTAAGGTTGAAATACTCTCCTTAAATGTTACCATAGTTATGTGTGGACATATGACGTCTCCTACTTACCACCTGAGGCCCATACATAAGCTCCCTGATTAACTTTCTTCTACATATAAAGCAGTTGCTGAGTGATAATTCTTCACAGTTAAGCTGAAATATTGTTGCCCCAGAAAGTGCTATTGCTTAAATTAGAGGGTACCCATCTAAGCAAGGCAATAATGGGGGCATTTTTTATGAAACCAT
Organism: Cyprinodon variegatus; assembly: GCF_000732505.1. Lineage (NCBI taxonomy): Eukaryota > Metazoa > Chordata > Actinopteri > Cyprinodontiformes > Cyprinodontidae > Cyprinodon > Cyprinodon variegatus. Next base: position 840,615 of record NW_015150934.1, on the reverse strand, counting down.
GTCTCACCATATGAATCAGTTCCCAACTATTATATCTAACACTGTGCTTTGATTGGGGTTCCATGCTTTGGTTTCATCACATTTAGACTATAATAGTTTCTTAACTTGTCTGAACAAAAAGGAGCTTGCCTGTCTGCAAATGGAACAAGTTATCTGAAGCTGGGATCCTGATGCACAACAGCACAGAGCCCAACATTATTCCTGTTTAAAAATCTCTCCATTGGGTCCATGTTGCTCATTGAATGGATTATAAAATGTTAGTTTTGCCAGATTTATCCAAGTTTTAGAAAATAGACCATGGAATTGATCCAACACATGACCACTGCAAATTATGGATGCTTTTAAAAAGCATCTAAAGACATCCTTATTTTAAAGGTCCCATGTTTTGCAAAGTTCACATTGTAAAAGTCATATTTCCCCCTAAAGCCTGTGTATAAGCTTCAAAAATAAAAATAAAAACATTTCTATCACTGCCTTTCTCCACCTCTTAACTAACATGTGCTCAAAATTGTCTGTTTTAAAAAGCATTCTCCTTATGCAGAGAATGCTTAGCAGACCATCTGTTAAGGCCTCTTTCTAAATTTATTTTTCCATGCTCCTAGCCCTATCTGTATGAACTCTGACTGGTTGTCATGATTGTTGGGGCTGTGGTCTTTGGAAGCCAGAGGGGTGTGGAAAAGCCAAATCAGCTTGTCCAGAGGAGGGCTCAATAAGGAGCTTTCTTGGTACATACTGTTTGCCTAATCTGAGAGGAATTTTCCTGCACAAACGACAAAAACTTGCTTTGATGGTCTCTTTGTTAATAGTTTTTAATTTCAAATGTAGCACAATACTACAGCCTTTTATCCCCTCTTGCCCCAGAACTTCTTCGCCTGATACTTTTTTGCTTTTTG